>NW_026590341.1:1127933-1159474 GCF_907164565.1 Psammomys obesus
TATCTATCTATCTATCTATCTATCTATCTATCTATCTATCTATCTATTATCTATCAATCAATATATCATCTATTATCTATCTATCTATCTATCTATCTATCTATCTATCTATCTATCTAACTATCTGTCATCTGGCTAGCTGGTAGTTTAACCCCTGTAGAGAACATTGGCTGATATACAAATTGTTATAGCTATCGTAGTTTTTGTAGCTTTCACTCTTTTTAAATTGAAAATAAATTCTTTTCACACACAATAATATATAATGATTCCAGTTTCTCCTTCCTCTACTCCTCCCATCCCTTTACACCTCTTCTCCTCTCTGAATCTACTTTCTGTTGCTTATTAGAAAAGTCTTCTAAGAGGTAATAATAACATATAAGTAAAGAAAATATAATATAAAATAAAAACTATCACATTGAAGTTGGATAAGATAAACCAATAGAAGGAAAAGAGCCCAAAAGAAGGCATAAGAATCAGAGATACACTAGTTCGCACACTCAGGAAATCCCATAAAAACACTAAACGGGAAGCCATAATATATACAGAGAGAACCTGCTTCCCACCGGGTCCACCTGAGGCACAGCCAGCAGAGGTGGGCTACGTGCTGTTGTTAGACCCCCATCTCCCGCATTCCAGAGGAGTCCTTCAGGGCCCCAGGAACATTCAGGTTAGACCCCCCCACCCTGTCTGCCAGTTCCCTGCCTGCTCCACCTGGGGCACAATAAGCAGAGGTGAGCTGTATGCTATTTTCTGACCCCCATACCCCACATTTCCAAAGAGACCTGCAGGACCTCAAGAACATTCAGCTCTACTGTCTGGCCACCCCACCAGGCCTGCTGCACCAGAAACATTATCCTAAGGCTACCCACTGAAGACCTGCTACACCAGGAACATCCAGGTTAAGCCTGTTTTTATAATACCAGTCACAGCAGAAACATCTTGGAAAACTAGATGGCTAAACGCCAGCATGAACACACAATAGACAAGAGTCAGGACATTACGGCACCTTTAGAACACAGCTGCCCTACTACAGCAAGCCCTGGCTATCCTAACCCAACCGAACCACAAGAGACTGACTTTAAAGCCAATCTTTTTTTTTTTTGGGGGGGGTGGTGGTGGTGGTGGTTTGAGACAGGGTTTCTCTGTGTAGCCTTTGCTGTGCTGGACTCACTTTATAGAGCAGGCTGTCCTCGAACTCACAGAGATCTGCCTGCCTCTGCCTCCCTGAGTGCTGGGGTTACAGGCATGTGCCACTGTACTCTGCTCCTTAAATTCAATACTATAAAGATGATAGAGGCCTTTAAAGAGGAAATGAATAAATCCCTTAAAGAAATACAGAAAAACACAATTAAACAAGTAGAGGCCTTTAATCCCAGCTCTCAGGCAGATCTCTGTGAACTCAAGGCCAGTCTATAAATCTGGCTCCTGGACAGCCAGAGATACATAAAGAAACCCTGACTTGAAAAACAAAAAACAAAACAAAACAAAACAAAAACCAAAAGGAAAAATATACAGGAAAACACGATTAAACAGGTAAAGGAAATGAATAAAACTGTTCAAGACCTGAAAATGGGAGTAGAAGCTAAGAAAACACTGATGGAATCCTGAAGATGGAAAACCTAGGAAAGAGCAGAAACAATAGATGCAATCATCACCAACAGAATACAAGAGCTGGAAGAAAGAATTTCAGGTGTAGAAGATGTGATGGAAGAAACTGATACATCAGTCAAAGAAAATGTTAAATCTAAAAAAATTTTTGACACAAAACAGTATATCTGAGACACTATAAAAAGACCTAACCTAAGAATAGTAGGAGTAGAAGGTGAAGAGTTCCAGTTCCAAGGACCAGAAAATGTTTTCAACAAAATCATAGAAGAAAATTTCTCCAATCGAAAGAAAGAGATGCTTATAAACTTACAAGAAGCTTACAGAGCACTCAATAGATTGGACCAGAAAAGAAAATCCTCCTGCCACATAAAAATCAAAACTCTAAATGTACAGAACAAAGAAAGAATATTAAAAGCGGCAAGGGAAAAGGCCAAGTAACTTACAAAGGCAGACCTATTGGAGTTACACCTGACTTCTCAACGGAGACCCTAAAAGCAAGAATCTCGCAGGCTCTAAGAGACCACAGATGGCAAACTAGACTACCACACCCAGTAAAACTCTCAATCACAATAGATGGAGAAAACAAGAGATTCTATGACAAAACCAAATTTAACCAACACTATCCACCAAACCAGCCCTACAGAGAGAAGCTGGTGCAGACCTGTGAAGGTCCTGTGCATGTTACTTCAGTTGACGTGAATTCATACGAGTTTCATGTAGCTTTCTCCTTTAATGCTAAGCAAGATACAATTAATTAAATTAAGTTAAGATGCTTAATTAAATAAAAAGTTATTGCTTTGACATTTTTTAGGCAGTGGTAGTGTATAAATTCTTGTTACTAATCAACATCTTTTCCTTTCAGCTTCGGCATTTCTTGTTATAATCTAGTGACAATTCTCTCAGCTTTTGTTTGCCTACAAAAATCTTATTTTGAAAGATAACATTAGAGCCAGGTGTAGTGGTGCACTCCTATGATCCCAGGACTTGGGAGGCAGAGGCAGATGGATCTGTGAGTTTGAGGAGAGCCTGGTCTAAATAATGAGTTCCAGAACAGCCAGATTGTTGTATATAGTATTTTTTAAATTTTTTTAAAATTATTTTTATTTTCATTAATTACAGTTTATTCACTTTGTATTCCCCCTGTACCTTCCTCCTCCCCTCCCAGTCCCTCTCTCCCTCTTCCTCACCCGTGTCCCTCTCCCAGTCCACTGAAAAGGGAGGTCCTCCCCCCCTTCCCTCTGACCCTAGTCTATCAGGTCTCAACAGGAGTGGCTGCATTGTTTTCTTCTATGGCCTGGTAAGGCTGCTCCCCCCTCATGGAAAGGTGATCAAAGAGCAGGCTAATCAGTTCATGTCAGAGACAGTCCCTGTCCCCATTACTATGGAGGCCACTTGGATCCTGAACTGCCATAGGCTACCTCTGTGCAGAGGTTCCAGGCCATCTCTATGAGTTGTCCTTGGCTGGAGTATCAGTTTCAGAAAAGAACCCTGTGCCCAGAATTTTAGGATCTGTTGCTATCCTTGTGGAGCTCCTGTCCTCTCCAGGTCTTACTATCTCCGCTTCTTTCATAAGATTCCCTGCACGCTGCCCAAAGTTTGGCTATGAGTCTCAACATCTGCCTCGATACCCTGCAGGGTAGAGCCTTTCAGAGGCCCTCTGTGGTAGGCTCCTGTCCTGTTCCCTGTTTTCTCCCTCCTCTGATGTCCATCCTCTTTGCCTTTTGAATGGGGATTGAACATCTTAGCCAGAGTCCTCCTTCTTGATTAGCTTCTTTAGGTGTACAGATTTTAGTTTGTTTATCCTATATTATATGTCTAGTATCCACTTATGAGTGAGTATATACTGTGTGTGTCTTTCTGCTTTTGGGATACCTCACTCAGGATGATCTTTTCCAGTTCCTACCATTTACCTGCAAATTTCATGATTTTCTTGTTTTTTATCGCTGAGTAATATTTCATTGTGTAGATGTACCACAATTTCTGTATCCATTCCTCAGCTGAGGGGCATCTGGGCTGTTCTGTAGAGAGACTGGTATATGCCTGCGATATGCCATTCTTAGAACTGCATGAGAACCAAACCATAGGAACCTTAGCACTATATGTGAGATTATGTCTGTTCTGTCAGAGCTCCCAACCACAGATGTTCAGTAATATTCTATCCTGGTCCTGACCCTATATGTGAGCTATGAATTACTCTTTGTACATGATAGATTTAAAAAAAAGAATCAAAATTCCCTCCTGCACAGACCTTCACAAAGGTTTCTATTTTTTATCATGATGGTCATGAATAAAGTCACCTTACTAAATTTTAAAAGGGATATTACTTTCCATGTTTCCACAGTTACTCTAGGCTATGTGCTAACATCTGAAGATTTGGGGGTAGGAGGCTTCAATGAGAGAGAACATGTGACATTTGTCTTTCTGGGTCTAGGTTACTTTGCCTCCATATGATCCTTTCCAGTTCATCAATTTACCTGCAAAGTTCATTATTTAATTTCTCTTTACAACAGAAAACTACAAATAATCAAAATGCAGAATTGTGGAGCCCAGTACCAATGGATTTATTCACAAAGCACTCTGTACCCAAGGCTCAAGGAGCATTGTGAAAGAGGGGGTACAAAGATTGTAAATGTCATGAGATCAGGGAGTCTGCTGTGAGAGTGTGTCTTCCAATAATGCTGGAAGCTATATTCGTAAAGTTTCACCAACACAACTGCCCAAATGTGAGCTAAACAAGGATGACACCAATGGATATGTCAAAGTGGACAAGGAAGAGCTCACAGGGCCTCAACCCCACAAAAAAATACTATAGGCCACTGAAGAATGCTGGGAGTGGGAAAATGGTCTTCCCCAGAGAAGAGCACACCAACTAGTTATCCTATACTCTATGGTCGGCCTTGAAAATATAAGTAATGTTATATAGACTGAGCAGATTCTACTTAGGAATATATATGTATGCACATATACATTTGTGAATATAATAATAACTCATGAAAGCTGAGGCCATGAATTTGAAAGAACAAGGAGAAGCATATGGGAGGGTTTGGAGGGAAAATTTTCAAAAATTAAAAAAGTAAAAAATTAAATACTTTTGTTTAACATTCCTCGGTGTTATTGTCATAAAATACCAGAGACTGGAAGGCTTAAATGAGAGAATCCTATTTTTTTTCTTTTTTTAATTTACTCTTTATTAATGACACTTTATTCACTTTGTATCCCCCCTGTGGTTCCCTCCCTCCTCTTGTCCCAATCCCTCCCTTCCTCCACCCTTTGCATGCATGCCCCTCCCCAAGTCCACTGATAGGGGAGGTCTTCTTTTCCTTCCTTCTGATCCCAGTGAATTAGGTCTCATCAGGAGTGGCTGCATTGGAGAATCCTTTTTTTTTTTTTCATAGTGCCAGGACCACACTACAAAATTCAGTGTCAGTAGAAGCGCAGTACATGTGAAGTCTTCAGCAAAGCATCCTTTGTTGCCTTTTCTCACTTGTGATACTGCTGTCAACACAGTAATCGTCAGGTTGTAGACATGCTACTTCAGACTATGCCACGGACCTCAACTGCTATATTTACTGTGTACCTGTGTCTCCCCTATTGGTAAGAGCCCATGCTAATGATTTTATTTTAACGGGCAAACATCTATGTTCAAAAAGCCCATATCCCCAAATGAGATCACATTCCTCCAGGCACTGAAACATATGTTGGGAATCCAATTCAAATCATACCTGGAGGGAAACAGGAGTTTTCGTAGATCATGGAAAAACAAGAAGAGCAAAAACCAAGTGTTTGTGTTGGGAATTTGTGGGAAGAAAATTTAAATGTGGGCATTTGGGTTACTTTGTGTGGGGATCAGAAGGCGAGATCAGCATTTAAATTGTAACAGGTGCTATGGAGCAAGTGTGGTTAAGGATTAGTGCAGAACCTAAAAGGTAGTACTCAGCAGGAGGCCACGAGGAAGAGCCACAATTCTTAGACATCTGGTTGGTATTTTTTTCAAGCTGTTTATTATAAAAGCCTGAGTTCTCACCCAGCTTCTTCTTTGCTTGTTAGCTCTAGTTGTGACTGCTTTTCCTGTCATACACTCCAAACATTGTCACCTATCAATCAGTGATGTTCTCATCAGAGATGAGTGAATGCAGGTGTCACACCCTTAAGCCTCCCAAACTGGCAAGCTAATAAATCCTCATTATCAAGTTGTCTGTGTCCGGCATTCTGTTACAGTGATGCAAAGCTCACTGATACAGGGACCTCTCAATATGTCTGAAGGGAGCAAGCTGGTGACTGGAAGGCCTGAAGGGAATGGTTCAGGTGAGTCCCGCTGAAATGTTGGGAGTACAAAGGCTAATTCCAGGGCTGCACTGGGACATAGATTGTAGGCAGGTGATGGTGATGATTTATGAGTCAACTTTGACATGTGAAAATTAGGGAGAGGAGTTTAACAAAGAAGAAAAGAATCAAGTGAGTATGAAAGACACAAACTGCTTCTTAAATGGTGCTGATCCTGGTCCTGTCCAGACACCTGGTCAACTGAAATCCAAGTTACAACCAAATGACACTAAGGAACTCAATATGTAAAACCTGTGAGAGATTCAGGTAACAGAGTGGCGAATGATCTAACACTTTTCTCAATATGGCTGTGTGGTGCCTCCTCCATGAACAAGGAGCCATACCTGGAATGAAAATTTATTGCAGAGATACCAGCATGACATAGCTGTAACATTACAGGAATTAGCGTGTGGTCAGGGAGATGTGTCACCATGAAGATGTACAGATTGGAGATGGGGTTAGCTACACACACTAAGAAGCTGGGCTAGAATTAGGTATTAGTCGAACAAGGTTCGGATAGAATGACAGGGACCAGGGAGCCTGAGTTTTTGAGGCACAGTCACAGGTCAGTTTTGCTTGATGAAGGAAGGCTGGGGCATGGTATGTGGGTGATTTTGAAGAATAGGACATGGCAATATATTGAGGGAGGGAGAAGATATTAGGGACAGGTATACAATTACCCACTTGTGATGGCTAATATTGATTGTCAACTTGACAGGACCCAGAACCACCAAAGAGACAAGACTCTTGGTAGTCAGTGAGTAATTATCTAGATTGGGTTGGTTAAGGAGGGAAGACCTGCCCTAACCTATGGGGTCACTATTGCTTCATGGGCTAGAGTCCCAGACTGATGCAAAAAAAGAAAGCTACTTAGAGTCAACGGCCATTGCTCTCTAATATGGGTGCCACGTGTCTACGTGATATTTCTGCCATCACATCTTTTCTGCCATGGTGAACTGTACCATCAAACTTTGAGCCCAAAACAAATTTGTTGTTAAGTTGCTTTTGTCAGCTTTTTGGTCAAAGCAATGAGAAAAGTTAGCTAAGCCACTAACAGTGTGAGTAATTGGGAAAGAGGGACATTGGTCTTTTGAACAGTGAGGACTAGCAATAAGCAAGCAAGGGCTGGGGTGAGAGAAGCCAAGCTGTATGGTGGTGTTACCCTGGAATGTTAACCTAGATGGAAGAAGAGCACATGGCGGGTCTCCAAGGGGGAGGTTCTGAAAATCAGACATGTATTGGTGCCACTCAGATCTCTGTGTTCCAACCGAAACAACATAGCAGAGCCAAAAATAACAGTTCTGATTATATGGGACTGAGGTTATTTTCTTTATTATGATGGCTGCCTCTGGGCTGTAAGGAGCTATCTCAGTGTGAGATAGGCAAGTGTGAGAGGAGGCATAGGCCTGGAGGGCAGCCTGTGAATTTCCACCTACAGTTTGGAAATAGGCACACATCTCCCCGGCGCTTGTAGGATCTCCTTATTTCTCAGTGTGTAGATGCGTACGTTCAATTTAGGAATCAGGACTGAATACAACATGGAGGACACTGCTACTTTCTGGGCTGTAGTTGGAAGTGATGCTGATATAAGCACAGAGTGCGGACAAGCACTGTACAGAAACTATTGAGAAGTGTGAAGAAGAGATAGAGAAGGTCTATTTCCCCTCAGCTGAGCACATGTGCAGATGCTGATGATGATGGTGAGGATGAGGATGCATCTACAGGACAGTAAGGTGAGCAAGAAATTGATACCTGCACAGAGGTAATTGGCCATGAGAATCATGATGTTCATAGCCTTGCCATCAGACCAGTGTGGGCAGACGCATTCAGAGCACAGATGGACCACAGGCCCATGGCCAGGGCCCACACAGCTGTGGGTTCATTCTGGAGCTGTAATGCAGGGGACAGCAGATGGCCACATAGTGTTCATAGGCCATGGCTGTGAGCAGCAACAGCTCAGAAGACAAGGACCACAGAAGGAAGAAGAGCTGGGCCATGCAACCCTTGAAGGAGATAGTGTTTTCCTCGGACACTAGGACAACCGGGGCCTTGGGCAGCACAGAGAAGAGGCTGACAATATCCATGATGGTGATGTTGCACAGAAAAAAATACTGGACTGTGGTGCTGGAGGTGACCAAAGCAATGTTTGCTGTGTTGTCTGTGAATGCTCTGGTACAGGGAGACAGCATGCAGCCAAGCAGAAACATCCACAAATTTAGCTGTTCTGTGAACCCTGACAGCATGATCTCAGTCACTCTTGTCTGGTTGGAACCTGACAATAGCATTGAGCAGCCCTGTGTGGACTCCTGTATTCCAGAACCAGTGAGTACTCTGACCAGGAGTCCTTGCCTGCCCTATCTCTACCCGAGACGGATGCAAACAATTAAGCAGGTGCTGGGCCAGCATCTGGCTTCTGGCCAGAGGTAGCTAGAACACAGAAAAACACCCGTGACCTATCTGTCCTGAAAATGACCTTTTGAATAATCTTCACTGTGGATTTGACAGTCAGGTACAAGGTCACATGACCAAGGATTTAGAGAAGACCTCCCATGGGACAGAGGTTGTCTTGGGTTGCATCATACAGGCAAGGCTGTCCAGACATAAGTCAATATTTCTTGATGTTGGCAGATACTACTGAACTCTGAGCAGCAAGATAGAAGCTTTCCACAGACTGAACGGTGTGGTGAGGGGACTTAGACCTGGCTAGCCTCACACCCAGGATCTGAGCATCTGCAATATATTGAAGACTCTCACTTAGGAAATCAACTAGAAAGCTTCCTAGTTTCAAAAATCCTCAGTGGGCATGGATGTTTAAAATTAGGGTGTGCACCAAACATTGGGCAGAGTGCAAGGAGTCTTGTGGAAGAATAGGGGAAGAATAGAAGGATCCAGGAGCTCCCTAAGACCAACAGACCAACTAACCTGGGCCCAGAGGGGCTTACTGAGACTGAAGCATCATCAAAGACCATGCACAAACTGGGCCTAGGCCTCCTACACACATACATAGATGATGGGACCTAGACAACATGTAGGTCCTCTAGAAAGGGGAACAGGGGCTGTTCTTGACATGGACTCTGTTGCCTGCTTTTCAATCACTTCTCCCTGATAGGGCTGCCTTGCCAGGCCACAGGGGAAGAAAAAGCACTCAGTCCTTATGCAATTTGATGTGCCAGTCTGAGTTGGTAGGGGGGAGCCTCCCCTTATCTGAGGAGTAGGGAAGGAGGGGGGCCAAGGGAAAGAGGGGGAGAATAGGAATGGGAGGAGGGGAGGAAGGGCCTCCCCTCCTTTGTTTAGGTAAAGTGAACAAATAAGTTAATAGAAAAAAAATAAAATTAGGCAGTGCCTTTTCTAACCTGCCAGTTGCTCAACCAGCAGATGTATTTCCAGAGTTTGGGATGCTTAAGAGCATGAGGGTCTCCAGTATCAGAAAAATATGGATGCATGTATGTGAATACTTCTAATGTCTACAAAGAAAGTCACAGTTTATGTTATCTCTCTCTCTCTCTCTCCCATCTGTTTGTCTGTCTGCCTGGTTCCTGTCCACTGACTACTGGATGCTTAACCCTAAGCCTGTACCCATATAGAGAAGTTCATACTTGTAATCTTTCCAGTATTTTGGAATTGGTGCATCCTCCCCCACCCTCAACTCACCAAGTTTATGTGCCTTACTCACAAATACATAAAACTACAGTGGACACATATTAGTCGTGATTCAGGAGAGGTTGGAGCCAGGTCCCTGATACAGGACCTAGAGGAGGTTTAGAGGGCTTGTAAGGGAAGCTGCTCAACAGCATCTCCTGTCCCTAGCCTGTCTGTCTGTCACCATTAATGTGACAGCATTAGTCTGACTATCCGAGGAACCTGAACACCATGTCTATCTCACCCCTTCCTTAGCAGAGAAGAGCATGCTTCCCTGGGTAGGAAGAATGATCCTGTACTGTATCCATCTCCTGACCTTCCAGGCACTCTAAAGAGACTGAACAGGCAGCAATCTCCTCATGTACCCCTTGGAAAGTTGGTGTTGAGGTGAGTATAGATGACATTGAAGGAATTTTCCAGTCTATATGACATTGTAGTTCACCTTTGTGATGCCTGAATCTTCTTGACATGGGGAGTTTACCAATTGTTGCTGGCCACAAAGACACAGAAAGAGAGTGACTTTTGATAGTGCTTCAACTACCATTGCAGGAGAAATCACATGATGTCTACCCGAATCTGTATTTTAGATCAGTAACAAATACTCTATAATTGAATTCCCCAGACAGGATTCAGTACATACTTTTACTAAGGTGTACCTAGGTTTATCTAGGCTTCTTTTATATTTTTTATTCTCTCATATATTATGTCTATACTGCTGTTTCTTCCCCCTTCTCTTCTCCCAGTCCCTCTACTACACCTCCCCTCATCCACTCTTCCTCCATTTCCTTTCAGAAAAGGGCAGACTTGCCAGGGAGATCAACCAAACATGGCATATCAAGTTGCAATAAAACTAGGCACCTCCCCTCATATTAAGGCTGAAGGATGTTACCCAGTAGGAGGAAAAGTGTCCTAAAAGCCAATGAAAGAGTCAGAGACAGCCCTGTCCCCACTGTTAGGAGTCCCACAAGAAGACCAACCTACACAACTGGAACATATATGCAGAGAACCTAGGTCAGACCAGGCAGGCTCCCTGGTTGTCAGCTCAACCTCTTTGAGCCCCTCTGAGCCTAGGTTGGTGGATTTTGTGGTAGTGTCCTTGACCCCTCTGGCTCTCGTGATCCCTCCTCCCTCTCTTCTGCAGGATTCCTTGAGCCCAGGTTAATGTTTGGCTGTGGGTCTCTGCATCTGTTTCCATCAGCTGCTGGATGAAACCTCTCTGATGACAGTTATACTAGGCTCCTGTTTGCAAGTAAAGGTCTTTTAAATTAAATTTTAATCAAATTAACTAAATTTAATTAAATTTTAATGGAAAACTTTGTGGGAGTGGCCAACCAATAACTAGTCTAGTTTGACGATGCCACGGAGGGAGTCCATCCTGGACACTGCCTGGAGGGCCAGGAACCAGAGGCTGGATAGCCCGGAGACCTAGGAGAGAGCCAAATATGACCAGAAGAAAAGTCAAGGAAATGGTTCCTGTTGAAATCTGGATTTCTTTTAACACTGGCAGCTGGATCTGAACAGGTGTTCAGGACACCGTGTACATACTGTGGCCACTGGCCAGTGACAGTCTTTGTGAAATTTAGTGCAGCTTGGACAAACAGACTGTCCTGAGGGCCCTGTGACTGGGAAGGTGAAAACAAACAAAATGAGGGTTCATCCCAGGAAGAGGTACACAAGCCTGCCAGTTCTAACCTTTATCACACTGACATTGGCTTTTTCTGGTTGATAAATGGGAGCAGAGCCAGCATAACATAATCTGCCCACATCTCTCTTCTCTATAAGTCCCTCGCAGGGTACTGAGAAATTATTCATCTGGAGGGTCACAGGGTGGTAGGAACGTCACCAATATGCACCCAAAACTGAATCTGTGGGACAGAACAGGACCTTGTGAAAGTAGAAGAAGCAATGTCATTAGGGCCCTGAATCTCATTTCCATCCTGGCCTTGATGGTTGCCTGAGAGCAGCCTGTTCACAGTGTGTGCCTGCTTGTGAGGCCACAGTGGAAAGTACGATAGGCCTGACCTTGTCCCAATGATGGACCCATGGCTCACACACAGGAAAAAGCTCAGCGTTCACTATACTCTGATAGCTAGCGTGCATACTCTAGCTGGCAAAGGCATCATGTCTGCTCTATGTGGCCCCATGTGATTCAAGTTCATGTTGGACTGGCATATGACTGTTGGGGTTTAGTGCTCCAGGGTCAGCCTGAGATACTTGTTTGTCTCCTTGGGAAACTCTTCTGAGTCTGAGTTGAGGATCAGCCTCGTGGCTCAGAATCTGAGCAATTCTGTCTGTTAGAAGCCTTGCCCCCCTCCCCCCCCAAAAGAGGACCAGCCTTTTTTTGGGCTCGGCCTGTGTCCTAGGTACCTTTCCCTGGTCTGACATCTGAGGGGGAACAAAGCTTCTGGAATGGAGTGCAGGACTTATTGCTGCCATATGGATGGCAAGCTGTATTGTCAGAGAGAGCGTGGCGAGTCCCCCCTCTGGAGAGTCAGTCCCTGGCTTCAGGTCTGAATGTTATTTCCCTCATTCTGGGCCAACAGCTGCAACAAAGCAGATCCTTCTCACTATCCTCTCACCCTTCACAGCCCTTTGCTGCTTTTATTCCCATTCCTAGCATCACCACTTGGTCAGCGTGCTGACGTGCAGCCAGCTCTTGTCTCCATGGAAAGTCAGGTCCTTGATGCATTCACAGTTTGCTCAGGGACTTGACACCCGAGGTCAGCCCACATTCAGAAGCTGTTCCCCTAGGGCGTGTTCCTAGCTCCTTCTTTCATTCATTCGACTGGTCAGTCAAGAGAATAGAAACTACAAAGAATGTCCAGAACGTCTTTTTGCTGTGTGGAGGAAGAACTGCATTGTCATAGGGAGCACACTTGGATCTGTCCCTAGTGTCTGTCATTTGCAGAAGCACCTGCGTGCAGCAGCAAGTAGCACAGCAAACCCTTCATACTGCTTCGCTTCTGAATGCATTCTCCCAGCATCCCCACTGTTCCCACCACAATAGAAGGAACCTGTCAGCTGCTGGGAGTGTTTCCGGAAAGGATTTACCAAAGGGGAAGATTACTGTGCATGTGGGCAAGCAGCATCCCGAGACTGGAGACTAGAAAGCATGGCCTAAAGGGAAAAGCCAGCTGAACAAAGGTGTTCCTTTAATCCGTGTTCTGGGCTGCCACCATGATAGGAAGATTCTCCACCGTTACCCATACTGTCATGAGGCCCTGTCTCACAATAGACCAAAATAAAGAGCCAGGTGTCCATGGACCGCATCCTCTGAAACTGTGAGACAGAATAAACGTTTTGGAAAGGTATTTTGGTCACAAGGATGAAGAGCTAAGTGTTGCAACATGCCTAATTTGCACCAGTAGTCCTGGTGTGGTTCAGCACTTAGGAAGAATAAGGCAGTGAGCTGACGGAGAATGTGTTTCGTCTGAAAAGGACACAGCATCTTTTCAGCAGCAGTTGCTGCAGACACTGAGCTGTCTTCCCACCAGTATCTTAGCCATGGCTGCAGATGCATTTCCCCCTCCTCTTCCTTCACTCCTACTCCAGCTTGCTGTTTTAGCCAGGAGTGTTTGGTCAACACGAAACAGACTGTGTGTGTGTGTGTGTGTGTGTGTGTACACTTTCTTTCTTCTTCCTTTCTTTGTCTTACTGGCTTGGATTTGTTTTGTGTTTTTTTGCATTTAGTTTGAGAGAAGGGTGAGTAGGTAAATAGGAGGGTAGGATCTGGGAGTTATGGGAGGAGAAAGAATATGATTAAAACACATTGCATGAAAGAAAAGTTTTAACCCCAGCATTTTCATCTATGATATATGTTGATTTTCATTTACAGTGTAAAGGAAGAGTTCCACTTCACCCTTTGTGTGCAGCCATTCATCTAGTTTCCCCAAAACCTTTTGTTGGAAATAATTAACATTTCTCATGGGTTTGCTTGTCCTCATTTTCATAAGTATGCTGGACTCACATGTGAGTTCACTTTTGAAACTTAAAAATTTATCTCTGTTCCCCTGATTACCTCTTACTCCATGCCGGCTTTGATTCCCACAGCTCAGTAGGAAGTTGTGAAATGGAGAACCTGAGTCTCTCAACTTTGTTTTCCCCAAGACACAGTGGTCATGCTAGCCCCTCAACTTTCCTTATGGAGTTTAGATTCCAAGCCATAGTTGTGAAACAAAGCCCTGTAAAGCTTACAGGAAGGCCCTGCATAAAAGGCCTTCATTTTGCAGTAATTACCTTTGTCACCAATGTGACATCTCCATTTAGATAAACTTTAATTGAAATGGTTTGTATTTCTCAGGAAATAAAGCTTGAGTGTTTTGTTTACATTGCCTCTAAGGATTTTGTTGCTTTTGAGGTTACAGTAGGTGGAATTACCCAGTCCTTGCATCAGAGAAAGGTTTTCTAAAGCAGCAATAGGTACACTCCCACTGCATGAGGCTGCTCTCAGGAAAGCATGTTTAGAAACAGCCCAAGCTGGGAACACAGCCTGCACATCTCCACCTAATGTGAGGAAGAGGGCAAGAGTCTGCCCAGGGCGAGCTTGACATCCTTGTTCCTCAGTGTGTAGATGAGGGGGTTCAGGGTCGGGCTGAGGACCGAGTACAGCACTGAAGTCACTTTGCTTCTTTCTGGGCTGTAGCTGGAAGCAGGACTGATGTAGGCACAGAACACAGAGGAGTAGTACACACAGACCACGATGAGGTGGGAGGAGCAGGTAGAGAAGGCCTTCCTCTTGCCCTCAGCAGAGCGCATGCGCAGGATGGTGGCGATGATGTAGCCATAGGACAGCAAGGTGAGCGCGAAGTTGATGCCTCCGTAAAAGGCATCTGCCACAAGAGTCATAATGCTATTCACGTATGTGGGGCTGCAGGAGAGCAGGAGGAGTGGGGGGATCTCACAGAAGAAGTGGGTGATGACCTTGGGGCCACAGAATGACAGCTGTGTCATCAGGCCTGTGTTGATAGATGCATTCAGAGCACAGATGGACCACACGCCAATGGCTAGGGCCCCACACAGCTGTGGACTCATCCTGGAGCTGTAATGCAGGGGATAGCAGATGGCCACATAGCGGTCATAGGCCATGACTGTGAGCAGCAGCAGCTCAGAGGATGCAGACCACACAAGGATGAAGAGCTGGGCCATGCATCCCTTGAAGGAGATGGTGTTTTCCTCAGACAGTAGGCCAAGCAGGGCCTTGGGCAGCACAGAGGAGGTGCAGATAATATCCATGGTGGCCAGATTGCACAGGAAAAAGTACATGGGGCTGTGGAGCCCAGTGCTGGAGGTGACCAAAGCAATGATCACAATGTTGCCTATTAGAGCCATTGTGTAGAGGGACAGGAAGCAGACTATCAGGAACAGCTTTAGACTAGGGTGCTCTGAGAAGCCTTCCAGCACAAACTCTGTCACCACTGTCTGGTTGGGACTCCACATCATCCTGGAGAGTTTCAGGTCCTCTGCTGTCTCTGTCAGCTTCTGAGAAAACGTAATGATCTACCACTTCAAAGTCCAGTTCCAAACTCTCTGCTGTCAGAAACAGAAGGAGTGAGTGTACTACCTTCATAAAAACCTGCTGTCTTTTATTGGAAACCCACATATATTTCCTTTACTTTTATTTCCCACCTAGAAACTTTCAGCCTGTAGACTTGGATGAAGAGGGACATGTGCTCCTCTCTCATCTTCTTGAACCTGTGGAAGAGCGAAGCTCAGGATCTGCCTGTACTTTACTTCTCTGTCACCACTAAGCACCGTTCTCTGGGGACAGTGCTTGGGGACACAGCTGTCCCTCTTACCTCCGCATCAGACATTCTCAATTTTAGATGGACACACACTGAGGAAACTCTTGGTCCTCCCTTCACACCTGACCTCCTAGCTTCTCAAGCACTTCATTTTTTCTGATATCTGGAGTGGTTGTTTTATTACCCATCTCATCCTGAGGACAGATAGCATCCCCATGACCAGCTAGTCTTGTATTTTCTGAATTTTACCTATTGTTATCTGTGACTTCTCCTATATTTGGGACTGTCCTGACTCGAACTTCAAATCTAACATTTCTCAAAATCCAGGCCTATAAACCCAAAGGACCTTTTGAGCCTTCCTGTCTCAACGAACCACAGTTAACATCAAAGCCAATGTATCCACAGCTGAAGTCATTGCCACTGTCTATAGATATTTCTGTATACTTTCAATGTCCTTATACAGAAGTTCACCCTCTGCTACCCGGTGTTTCAAAATGTTTTGTCTATGGAGCACAGCTTCGTCTCTCTGACTTGTTGTCTTACCTGTAGCCTATGCCCTTGATAGGTCCTCAATGGAGACCTGTTCCATGAGAAAAGAATGGTGTTCTTCACTCTCTTTTCTTCAGGAATCCAACTGATCCTCAAAGTGTTCAACTAGAGCTTTCCTAATATTGTAACTTATGTTCTCAATGTCTTCAGCTGTTTCACAGTTTCTGGCTTCTTGTCATCTCCAACATTTTCAGTTTCCTTCTCTATCACCCAAGGAGTACAGACTGGGTCCCTTAAGATAACTGGCCCTTTGCCCCTAATAAAAACTCACTTTCTCTCTCACCATTAATTCAACAAAGCATGCCCTAACGCTTCACACAGAAGACTCATCTGGCATCCCCTGTTAGCCTTTTTTATAGTTCCTGCATGAACACACTTATCCCATCCATAAAACTTTTCGGAAATTATTTGGAGTGCTCCTTATCTGGAAATATCCTTTTTTTTTTTTGGTGGAAACCTTTTGTTGAAATGTTTCATTCACTGAACCCAATGTCCCTCTCTGCTTCCCCACTTTGCCCTATAATACTTCATGTTCTTTGATTACATTTTATCTCGCATATATTTTTCTTAGCATGGCTCACAATCGATCTTTTTTCTAGTTAATGTAGAATTTTAAACCTTATACCTGCCTCCATTTCAAATTAGAGATACCGAAGTATTGTATTTACTCTTTGAAACCATGTAGCTGGTGTTATGTCTGAGCATGCCCCTCCCCCCTTTCTATTGTACCAGAGATGCCAGTGCGAATTTAGTATTGCAAATGGTTCTGCAGAAACAGAATTGCAAAAGCAAATTCCCTTAATATTCTTAGCAGTTTCTGGATCAGGTTAGCTAATTCAACTACAAATGAAACTGTAAAATACTTTCCTGACAGTACCTATAATCTGTGATATTAACTTCCATTCCGAGGTGTACCTGCCTCAGAGTTAAAGGAAAAGACTTAAAAATAACAGAAACTGAGACAAACGTGCTATATGATAGGAATTTCCTAGTATCAACAATACATCTATACAAATCTAATTACATGGAAATAACGAACTGATTTGTAAATGACACATCTAAGAAGAAATGTCAGAGAACTGTAATAAATAGGGAGATTTAAGGACCCAGAAACATGTCAACACTTCTATGAACACAGGATTTTTGCAAACAAACAAACAAACAAACAAACAAACAAAACAGGAACAAGCAAAAAACACACTAGTGAAATGTTGGCATGTTCAACAAACGGTGCTGGTCAGATTGGACGTTCAGATGTAGAAGAATGAAACTAGATCCTTATCTCTGACCATGTACAAAACTGAACTCTGAGTAGATCAAGGACCTCAGCATAAGATCAGATACCCCAAAAATGACAAAGGAGAAATCATGGAATATGCTTGCACTCATTGTCACAGGAAAAACATTTTAAGCAGGACTATGGAAGCCCAAACATTAAGATCAACAATGGGTGAATGAATTCACGTGCTGCAGTTATGTATCTGTACAGAAAAGGACACCATTTTCTGTACAGATGTGGAGTGAAGAAGCAGCCTAGGCAAAAAGTCTCTAACAGGGGGCAAGATGGCGGCACCGGGAGGACTCTCATTGTGATCAGCAGCACAGCAGGATCAGCACAGTGACCAGCAATCAGAGCTTGCAGCCATAAACACAGTGATTGTATTTCCCAGGTGAGAGTATACCCCACGGTGGGGGATTCAATCAGCTTTTAACTCACCCGGCTAAACCGCAGAAGAGATCCTGGTTCCACCAGACGCTTGGCCGCCAGCCCCAGCCCAGAACTACATGCCAGTGTCTCTGGTCATGGTCCCAGACTGAACCGTGTACACCACACTATCAGAGACTGGAATTTTCAGTCGAGAGATAACCCCACGGTGCAGGAAACGATTGGGACTGGCCTTAGGTCACCCAGACATCCTCTGGAAAAGACTCGGGTTCCACAGGAGCCTCAGGAGCCAGCCCGGAGCCAGAGCCGGGGACCCAGGCTCCTGCACAGATCCTTGCCTGCGCGCCTAAATCGCTGCCTCAGATAGAACTGTGGGCACCAGGGCACCAGCAAATGAGTTTCACTGTCCAGTGCAAACACACAGGGAGGGAAATGGCTGGTCTGATCTCAGAGCACTCAGCCAACACCCCCACCCCGAAAAGTTCTCGGAAAAATTACCCAGTTTAAGCAGACGCCCAGGCTCCCAAAGACCGGAAAGGCAGACACAGGCGGTTTCTGCGCGCCAGCCAGCTGGTGCAGTCTGAGCAGTGTGCCCCAGGGCAAAAAAGAGACTGAGAGTCCCTGTCTCCAGAGAATCCACAGGGAAGGAAGGAAACTGTACTGACTTAAATTACCCAGTCCTTCCCTGGAAAAAGTCTCGCAGACCGGCAGGGCCGCGCCACCATCACTCAGCTGTGCTCCAGACACAGGCACAAACAGTTGCTGCGCACCAGATGTCCAACTGGGTCACAGCAGCTGATCATGAAATTTACAGCAAGAAACCCAGAAACAGGGCAGCTGTCTTCAGGACTTCCCTGGGTGAGAGGAGAACCCTCTTGACTAACAAAGACCACAGTTACCACTCAGGTCTCTATCCCTGAGGTGAGCAGCAGCAACTCCTGAAAAAACGCCAGCCATCCAGGGACTATACCCAAAAAGCTGAGAAGACATCCTTCAGGAAAAACCAGCTTCCTGCAAAGGGGATTTTCTCCACCACAGGATCCCCAGGAACCACCAGAAAATAACCCCAAACACCTAAGATAGCACAATGGGTAGAGGCCAGCGTAAAAGCTCAAGCAACAAAAGACAGAGCAATATGGCATCTCCAGAACCCAGTTACCCAGGGGCAAGTAGCCCTGGACACCCCAGCATAACTGAAATCCAAGAAGATGACCTAACAACTATGCTCATGAAGATGATAACAGAGGAAATAAATAAGATACGTAAAGACATAGAGGAAGATAAACTCAAACAGAATATTGCCATCTGTAAAGAAATAGAGGAAGCTGCAACCAAACAGTTTATGGCCTTTAGAAAGGAAATGCTTAAAGCACTGAATGAAATAAAAGAAACAGAGTTGAAGAAACTAAAAGAAAAACAGGAAAGTACAATCAGAAAGGTGAAGGAAGTAAACAAACAACTCAAGACCTGAAGATAGAATTGGAAAAATTAAAGAAAACACAAATGGAGGAAATAATGGAGAGGAAGAATCTAGGGAAGAAAACAGTAACTACAGAGGTGAGCATAACCAACAGACTACAAGAGATGGAAGAAAGAATCTCAGGTGTAGAAGATACAATGGAAGAAATCGATGTATCTGTCAATGAAAATGTTAAATCCAAAAAATTCCTGACACAGACCGTCCAAGAAATCCAAGACAATATGAAAAGACAAAACCTAAGAATAATAGGTCTAGAGGAAAAAGAAGACTCCCTTCTCCAAGGCCCAGAAAATATTTTCAACAAAATCATTGAAGAAAATTTCCCCAAGTTAAAGGAGAGGCCAATAAGAATACATGAGGCCTACAGAACACCCAACAAATTTGACCAGAAAAGAAAATCCTCCCACCACATAATAATCAAAACAGTAAGTATACAGAACAAAGAAAAAATACTAAAAGCTGCAAGGGAAAAAGGCCAAGTAACATATAATGGCAAACCCATTAGAATCACATCTGACTTTTCAACAGAGACTATGAAAGCCAGAAGGGCCTGGATGGATATCATGCAGACCCTAAGAAAACACAGATGTTAGCCCAGGCTACTATACCCTGCAAAGCTCTCAGTCCTCATAGAAGGAGAAAACAAGATATTCAATGATTCAATGACAAAAACAAATTTCAACAATACCTACACACAAATCCAGCATTACAGAAGACACTGGAAGGGAAAATACAACCCCAAAAAATTAGCTTCTTTCAAGAAAACACAGGAAATAATTAACTTTACTACAGTAAAACAAAAAGCAACCAAGCACACAACCTTATGAACACAGCCAACATCAAAATCAAGGGATCTAACAGCCACTGGTCATTAATCTCTCTCAACATCAATGGACTCAACTCTCCAATAAAAAGACACAGATTAACAGAATGGATACATAAACAAAACCCAGCAATCTGTTGCATACAAGAAACACACCTAAGGCACAAAGATAGACATTATCTGAGGGTAAAGGGTTGGAAGACGACTTTCCAAGCAAATGGACCCAGGAGGCAAGCAGGAGTAGCCATTCTAATATCTGATAAAATAGACTTTCAACCAAAATTAATAAAAAGAGATGGGGAAGGACACTTCATATTCATCAAAGGAAAATTCCACCAGGAAGAGATCACAATCCTGAACATCTATGCCCCAAATACAAGAGCATCCACATTTGTTAAAGAAACATTGATAAAATTTAAACCACATATAGATCCCCACACATAAAGAGTGAGAGACTTCAACACCCCACTCTCAACAAAGGACAGGTCAACAAAACAGAAATTAAACAAAGAAACAATGTCTCTGACAGAGGTCATGAATCAAATAGACCTAACAGACATTTACAGAACTTTACACCCAAACACAAAAGAATTTACCTTCTTCTCAGCACCTCATGGAACCTTCTCCAAAATAGACCATATAGTTGGTCACAAAGCAAGCCTCAACAGATACAAGAAGATTGAAATAATCCCTTGTATCTTGTCTGATCACCATGGAATAAAGCTGGACCTCAACAATAACAGAAATGGCAAAAAGCCTACACACACATGGAAACTGAACAACTTGTTACTAAATGACAGCTGGGTCAGGGAAGAAATAAAGAAAGAAATTAAAGTCTTTCTAGAAATCAATGAAAATGAAGACACAACATACCCAAACTTGTGGGACACAATGAAAGCAGTTCTAAGAGGAAAAGTTCATAGCACTAAGTGCCTTCAAGAAGAAATTCGAGACAGCTCATTCAAGCAACTTAATGGCTCACTTAAAAACCCTAGAAAAAGAAGAAGCAGACACACCAAGAAGGAGTAGACGGCTGGAAATCATCAAACTCAGGGCTGAAATCAATCAATTGGAAACAAATAAAACATTTCAAAGAATCAATGAAACCAAGAGCTGGTTCTTTGAGAAAATCAACAAGATCGACAAACCCTTAGCCAAGCTAACTAAAAGGCAGAGAGACACCACCCAAATCAACAAAATCAGAAATGAAAAGGGGGACATAACTACAGACACTGAGGAAATCCAAACAATCATTAGGACTTACTTCAAAAGTCTATATGCCACAAAATTTGAAAATCTAAATGAAATGGACAATTTTCTTGATCAATTTGACTTACCAAAGCTGAATCAGGACCAGGTAAATCAATTAAATAGTCCTATATCCCCCAAAGAAATAGAAGTGGTCATCAAAAGTCTCCCATCCAAAAAAAGCCCAGGACCAGATGGCTTCAGCGCAGAATTCTACCAGACCTTCAAAGAAGAGCTAACACCAATTCTTTTCAAACTATTCCACAAAATAGAAACAGAAGGAACATTACCAAACTCATTCTATGAAGCCACAGTCACCTTGGTACCTAAACCTCACAAAGTCTCAACAAAGAAAGAGAATTTCAGGCCAATCTCCCTTATGAACATTGATACAAAAATACTTAACAAAATACTTGCAAACCGAATCCAAGAACACATCAAAGATATTATCCACTATGACCAAATAGGCTTCATCCCAGGTATGCAGGGGTGGTTCAATATACGGAAATCCATCAATGTGATCCACCATATTAACAAACTGAAAGCAAAAAACCACATGATAATCTCTCTAGATGCTGAAAAAGCATTTGACAAAATACAACATCCATTCATGTTTAAAGTATTGGAGAGATCAGGGATACAAGGCACATATCTAAACATAGTAAAGGTGATATACAGCAAGCCTATAGCCAACATCAAACTAAACAAGAGAAACTTAAAGCAATCCCACTGAAATCAGGGACAAGACAAGGCTGCCCACTCTCTCCATATCTCTTCAACATAGTGCTGGAAGTCCTTGCTAGAGCAATAAGACAGTTGAAGGAGATCAAGGGGATACAGATTGGAAAGGAAGAAGTCAAATTATCACTATTTGCAGATGATATGATAGTATACATGAGTGACCCCAAAAACTCTACCAGGGAACTCCTGCAGCTGATAAACACCTTCAGCAAAGTGGCCAGATACAAAATTAACTTAAAAAAAAAAATCAGTAGCACTCCTGTATACAAAAGACAAAAGGGCTGAGAAAGAAATTAGGGGAACAACACCCTCCACAATAGCCACAAATGACATAAAGTACCTTGGTGTAACCCTAACCAAGCAAGTCAAAGACTTGTATGAAAAAAATTTCAAGTCTCTGAAGAAAGAATTAGAGGAAGATATGAGAAGATGGAAAGATCTCCCATGCTCATGGCTTGGCAGGCTTAACATAGTAAAAATGGCCATCTTACCAAAAGCAATCTACAGATTTAATGCAATTCCCATCAAATTGCCAACACAATTCTTTACAGACCTGGAAAGAAAAATTCTCAACTTCGTATGGAATAACAAGAAACCCAGAATTGCTAAAACAATCCTCTACAATAAAAGATCTTCTGGAGGTATCTCCATCCCTGATCTCAAGCTGTACTATAGAGCAACAGTTATAAAAACTGCATGGTACTGGCATAGAAACGGAATGGTGGATCAATGGAATTGAACAGAAGACCCAGAAATAAACCCACACACTTACGGACACCTGATTTTTGACAAAGATGCCAAAACCATACAATGGAAAAAAGATAGCATCTTCAACAAATGGTGCTGGTCTAACTGGATGTCTACATGTAGAAAAATGAAAATAGATCCATACTTATCACCCTAAAGAAAACTGAAGTCCAAGTGGATCAAAGACCTCAACATAAAACCAGACACATTAAATCGGCTAGAAAAAAAAGTGGGGAATACCCTAGAACTCATTGGTACAGGAGAGAACTTCCTGAACAGAACACCAACAGCACAAGCTCTGAGAGCAACAATCAATAAATGGGACCTCATGAAACTGAAAAGCTTCTGTAAAGCAACGGATACTGTCATCAAAACAAAGCGACTGCCTACAGATTGGGAAAGAATCTTCGCCAACCCTTTATCTGACAGAGGACTCATATCCAGTATATATAAAGAACTAAAGAAGCTGAAAAGCAGCAAACTAAGTAATCCACTTAAAAAATCGGGAACAGAGCTAAACAGAGAATTCTCTGTAGAGGAATATCGAATGGCAGAGAAGCATTTAAAGAAATGCTCAACCTCATTAGCCATTAGGGAAATGCAAATCAAAACAACCCTGAGATTTCACCTTACACCCATCAGAATGGCCAAGATCAAAAACTCAAGTGACAACACATGCTGGAGAGGTTGTGGAGAAAGGGGAACCCTCCTCCACTGCTGGTGGGAATGTAAACTTGTACAACCACTCTGGAAATCAATCTGGCCCTTTCTCAGACAACTAGGAATAGCGCTTCCTCAAGATCCAGCCATACCACTGCTAGGCATATGTCCAAAAGAGATTCAAGTACACAAAAAGGACATTTGCTCAACCATGTTTGTAGCAGCTTTATATGTAATAGCCAGAAGCTGGAAACAGCCCAGATGCCCCTCAACTGAAGAATGGATGCAGAAACTGTGGTACATCTATACAATGGAGTATTACTCAGCAATGAAAAATAAGGAAATCGTGAAATTTGCAGGTAAATGGTGGGACCTGGAAAGGATCATCCTGAGGGAGTTGTCCCAGAAGCAAAAAGACACACACGGTATATACTCACTTATATAAACATAGAACATAGGATAAACCCACTAAAATAGGTACATCTAAACAAACTAAGCAAAAGAGAGGACCCTAACTAAAATGCTCAATCCCCATCCTAAAAGGCAAAGAGGATGGACATCAGAAGAAGTAGAAAACAGGAAACAACCTAGGAACCTGCTACAGAGGGCCTCTGAAAGCCAGAAGAAGAAAACAGGAAACAAACTAGGGACCTACCACAGAGGGCCTCTGAAGGCCTCTGCCCTGCAGACTATCAAAGCAGATGATGAGCCTGATGGCCAACTGTCGGGCAGAGTGAATGGAATTTTATGTATGAAGTGGGAAATAGCAAGAGCTGGAGAGGACAGGAACTCCACAAGGAGAGCAACAGAACAAGAATATTTGAACATAGGGAACTTCCCAGAGACTCATACTCCAACCAAGGACTATTCATGGAGATAACCTAGAACCCCTGCACAGATGTAGCCCATGGCAGTTCAGTGTCCAATTGGGTTACATAGTAATGGGAAGAGGGACTGCCTCTGACACAATCTGATTGGCCTGCTCTTTGATCACCTCCCTCTGAGGGGGGAGCAGCCTTACCAGGCCACAGAAGAAGACAATGCAGCCATTCCTGATGTGATCTGATAGACTAAGATCAGAAGGAAGGAGAGGGGGACCTCCCCTATCAGTGGACTTGGGGAGGGGCATGCATGCAGAAAGGTGAGGAAGGGTGGGATAGGGAGGGGAGGAGGGAAGGGCTTATGAGGGGATACAAAATGAATAAAGTGTAATTAATAATAATAATAAAAAGTCTCTAACAACTGACAGAGGGTTAGTAGACAGGATATACAAACAACCCATAACATTAAACAGAAAGAAAACAAACAATTCAACTAAAAATGGGGGAAAGGAATTAAACTGAATTTTTTGGAAGATGAAATACAAAATATTTAAGAAATAGTTTTTTTAAAAAAATGTTCAACGTTCTAAGCCACCAGAGAAATGGTAATTAAAAATCCTCTGTGATTTCATCTTACCTCAATAAGGATGGCCAAGATAAACAAACAAACAAAAAAAATGACTGCAGACACTGGCAAGAATGCAGGGAAAGGAGCAATCTATTCATTGCCACTGGAAGTACAAACTGGTACAATTACTATAGAAAGCAGCACGGAGTTTCCTCAAAGAGATGGAAAGAGATGAAATACGTGCTTCAGATATACCATTCCTAGGCACCAACCCAAAGGACTATATATCTTAAGAGAGCAAAACTTGCTCTTTCATGCTCATTGCTGCTCTATTCACAGTAGCCAGGAAATGGAAACAACATGGATGTCCAGAACATGAATAATGGGGAGTGAAACTATAGTAGTTGCATAATGGAACACTACTGAGATGTAAGAAAAATGAAATTATGGAGTTTTTAGGAAGATGAGGAGATGAGGACATAACCCCACCCTTATCTGAGTTGCTATGGACATTTGGTAGCTGCTGGCAAAAGCAGAGTCAGTTTTGTTTAGTGATGTGATCTCTCTCTTTATAGACCACACTCCAAAGTAGACACCATATTTAAGAGCATTGGCCAGCAGAAACTAGACTCAGTGAGTTTTAAAGAAGAGGATATTAAAAGTTTAATGAATAGGAAAGCAGGGATGTACAGGAGAATTGAGGAGGGAAAGTGAACCTGATCAAATTTATTGTATGAAATTCTCAAAGAATTTGTAAAAGCATTAAAAAATATCACATCATTTTGAATTTGGTGGGCATGTTGGCAATGTACATTTTATCCCAGATTTTGGGAGAGAGAGAGGCTGTTCAAAGCCAGAAGTGTCCACATAAAGAAGTTTCAGATTAGCCAGAGCTACACAGTAAAGCACTGTTTCAGAAAGCAGAAAATATATCCAGGAAATAAAATCAGCCAATCAGAGTGACACCAATACTCCATTGTGGAGAAGTGGTCATATTACCAAATAAACACAATGGACCTAGGTATCCATCTGGGGATCAAAGGATGAAGAAAAGGTAATGTAGATGCACAATGGAATGTTATCCAGCCATAAAAAGCATGATATCTTTTTATGTACAGTAGAATGTATGGGAATGGAGAATAACATGTGAAGAGAAATAAGCCTGATACTTAAAGAGAGATGTCACATTTATCTCTCACATGTAGAAACTAGAAAACTCTATCTTAGTAGAGTAATGATTAATAGACATAAATGGCAAAAGTGAGGAAGTGGTAAGCAAGACAGCACAATGGGAACAAAGGACATTTAAATAAAAAAATTTTAGGGCTCTGCATGGTAGACTACCATCCACAATCATCTCTTATTTATATACAAATAAGGAGATGACAGTCACGGAAACAAACATTTACTTAGAATATGTATAAACATATAGATATATCAACCTATGCCCATCAAAATTCGGTGACCTTCTGTTACAAATAATAACACTGACTGACACCATTTATGATATCATTATTCATATACAAATTCATAAAAATATATCACAGAAAAGCGAGATATAAGCAGACAACAATATGGATAGTGTCCAAAGTTTTAGATGTGCAAAATAACGGTTTACAATGAGGTTATATGCTCTTGTGTGGAGGAAAATGCACTCAAAACCTGACCTGTAGCAGAAGGTGCACATCTGTGCCACCTCTTAGTCATTGTGACTTGAGCAAAAGGGTGTACAGGACTTCTGAGATCACGAAAATGTCCTGTATCTTCATTAAAGTAGGCTACTGGAAGGAAGGATTCTGTAAAATATATCGAATGGTTTAAAAAAGAATTCAAACCACTTCCTTAAGTGTATCTTGAAAACTATAAAGAAAGATTACTTTCATTTTAGAATTTTACTTTAATCAAAGCCTTGGCTTTCTGCCTTCAAAATGTCTTAAGTGTGTTAGAGAAAATGGAGTGTATATTAAGTGTAATAGGAGCCACATGCATTAAGGTGAACAGAGGAGGCATCAGTGAGAGAGGGGAGAGAGTGTGACCTCTGTGGAGTATGAGTATTACTGAGAGGTTAGGTGGAGACATGCCTTTTGAACAGTGTACCACAATGTCTTTTGCCACCTGAGCAATCCAATGGCAACATGTACACTTTTGCATCCACTTTACAACAGTGAGACATGGAATGTGACCGTGTGCACAGCTGCAGACACATAAAAACTGAACTCAAGAAAACATTAATGATTCCATAGCGTGTACCAAAATTTCTGATCACACTTACATCGACTATATTGAAAAATACCGTATTACAGTCCACTGAGAACACTTAGAAGCAAGCACAGAACAATTACAATCAGTATCTGCAGCCTGATAAACGTACAAAGGTATTAAAGGCTTGTTCAGGGACTCAGTGTTGACACTGTGGTAACAACTGTAAGACCCTGAGGTGGACACTCCACGAGGGCTCTTGTCTGTTAACCCTGAAGTTCCTAGAAATGGAGCAACAGTGAAATCAGACAAGTACCAAGTTCTGGGATTCCCAAGTCCATATTGAGACTGGCCGGTGGACTGGAGAGGGATTTGTTCTTGAAAACCTAGCAATGGGAAGGCAATTAGATCATCAGCATGAATCTGTGATGGGAAAAAGCTGGATTAGACGCTGGACTTTCAGGTAGTCAGGACTCATTGAGAGCATGAGTTGGTGTCCTTCTGTAATGACATCCAAACACTAGGACAAATGTCACTTTTACAGTGAGACTTTTGCTTTGGAGCTCCACTGATAGCCAGAATAGTCACATAGTGGAAGTTAAGGTTTCACTCACCTTTCCTTGTCCCAGTAAACTCGGTGACAGATGCTCATACAAAGCACACAACGGGCTGACCCCAGACTTTAGTGTCCCCCTGAAGCTCTGTCTTCCTCTGTGTGGAGGTCACTGACCTTCAGAAATATGTGTGATTTATGAGGCCAGTAGGAGGTGTTTGTCCTGGCGCCTCCTGGGGTAGAAACTCAAGGAGAAAGCTCTCAGGAGCAATTAAAGGAGACTCTTGGCTTCATGACCCAAGCTCCCTGCAGACTTGTGTGGAGGACAATGGTCAGGGGAGTCACACACTGAGGGAAGTTTCCCTCCCCCACCAAGCCTGTACATGCATCAGGTCATCGGGATACTCATGTCCTGTGTGGTCTCACCAGAATACAAATTGACTCCTCTGTGTAACGCTGAGAGTGCTTCATATGACTCAGACATACATGGAGTGGGTTCGTTCTAAGTATGTTGTATGTTTAAATCTCCCCTTCCTCTTCCTACATTCAAGCCTTTCTATATCTTGTTGTGAATTAATGTTCCTTCAGCACTTCCATTCTGTTTGCTGCAACTTGTAAGCATCTAAAATATTTATTCAGCCCTGAGGTAGCATTATACAGATAGAAAGGTTTATATTTAGGAATATGTATAAATATGCATCTACTTATACACATGCAATAACCATTAAATAAATAAAAAAGTAAATAAAAAAGTAGCCATGAATTTGGAGAAGAATGATAGAGGGATATGTCAAAGGGCTTCAAGGGAGAAAAGAAAGGTAGGAAAGTTATAATCAAAATATAATCTCAAACAAATTTAAAATTTTATTCAGAGTTTTATGTGTCACCAGATAGAAAAAGAAAACCTAAAAACTAATATAACTAGAATTTTTAATTGAAAAACATTTTTTTTTCACACAATGTATTCTGATCATAGTTTTACCCTCCACAAACTCCTCCCGTATCCTCCCACCCAATTCCATGTTTCTTCTTCCATCCTTTTCAGAAAAGAAACATAAAAGCAAACAAAATACACACCAACAACAAATGAACAAACAAACAAAAACAGACACACAGAACCAAAATCCAAGACAAAATTAGAGACCGTAATATACAGCAAAAGGCCAGTAAGACAAAAAAGGCAAAACACAGAAATATGAGAGAGAAAGTCAGCTAAAATATTACTGAGTTTGTTTTTGTTTTCTATCTACTGCTGAGCAGGTGGCCTACCAGTTAAGTGGGTTTTATACCCAGCGAGACTATTGGTGGGAGTAAAATTTCCCTGAGTGTTCCAAGGTCTCTCAATAGTTGCCATTGTCCAGTTGTGGGCTTCTTGATTAGTTCCCATGTACTGCAGGAGGATGCTTCACTACGATGGCTTCTCTGAGTGAGACACTGATCTATGAGTAAAGCAGAGGTTTGTTAGGAGTATTTTTGTTGCTATGTACCTTTCCCAGAACTGTTGTGTTTTGTTTTCCCCTCTCTTCATGGCATGTCTATTCTTAGGTTCTTGGCCAGCTAAGCAGTGTCAGGTGTGGGTTCTATTTCATGGAGTGGGACTTAAATCCGTGGAGAGAGTGGCTGGCTACTCCCATAAATTTTGTGACACTGTTGCAATAGTTTATCATGCAAGCAGTCACCGCTGCAGATTGAAGGATTTGTAGCTGGCTGGTGTTTACCTTTTTCCTCTGGTAGAGTGCAGAGCACATTCTAGCACCTGGAATACTAGCCAGTTGAGGTGAAGGTTCTTGTTAGGCAATGGCTAGACTTCTCCATATTCAATGAATTATGTATGTGCTGTTTTCAGCAACAGGGTTTTATTATCAGTTTGTGGAGCGCTACCAATTGCCTTGGCAATAGCCTGAGTTTTTAGGGGTTTCCATGGGGTCCTGTTTGCTAAAAATTCAATGAGCTATAACACATTCCTGGCACTGGAGCATATGGTTGCAAGAGATGTCTAACTGGGCCTTTGTCCCTCTTGCTATTTGATGATTCCATTAGGATTTCTTTAACATACATTTGTATTTTAAGATGTCTCTCCTGTAGTAGGTTCCCATGACCACTCAGATGTCCCTCTCTTTATCTCCTCTCTTGCTCCACCTCTTCCCCTCTTTCTGTTTAATTATCCCATTCCAATCCCCCTCTTTCATCCCTTCGTAACTATATGTTCTATTTCTCCTTCCTTGTGAGACCCTCTGTTCCCCCAGCCCTAACTTCCTATGTAACTTCTGTGGTCACATGGATCACAATTTCCGTATTAAAGACCTAGCAGTTAACACCCACATATAAGCAAATATGCCCACTTTATTGTTATTTGGGATTTGGGTCACTTTATTCAGGACAATTTTTGTCTAGCTCCGTTCTTTACTTGCAAATTTAATATTTTTTTCTTTTCTATATTATGTTTTTATTGATTCTTTGGGAATCACTTTGAACAAACTCATATCCCAGTTCTTCCATGTCAACTCCCACCCTTGTGACTTCCCCTCCCCCCCAAAGAAAAGAAAAGAAAAAATCCTTCAATTTGTGTTACCTATATACTCACTGGATTATGGTCAAATGCTCAGGGGCCAGACCCTTAAACAGAACTGAATTATTCCCCTCCTGCACTCCCACCAGAAGCCATCAATTGTGGAGAGCTAATGGCAGAATCCTTATCAAACCCTTTAAGAATTCTTTCTATTTAATCTTCCTATTTGGGCTGATACTTTTACAGGGGCTGTGGGTAGAGATTATCACAGAAGCCTTCCAAGTCCTTCTTTCTCAACTATGCATCTGCAACCATAGATATTCCTACAAAAGTAGCTTCCTTGCTCTTTACAGTCAGTAGGAGCATAGGTCATGGGCTTCCACATAAAAATATGAAGGCTTCAAGAATTTGGGTGCCATCCCTGCACAGGGGTTATGCTAATGTTCTCTGCATCGTTCCAATTTTAGTATACATGCTGCTGAGGTGGGCACAATTTTATGCATTTATTTTAACCCCTGAAAATATTTCATTGTCTAAACTTACAACGTTAAAAAATGTATTCACTTGTTGATAGACATCTAAGGTATTTTAAATTTCTGGCATTTCTGAATAAAACAGCAATGAACATGGATTAACAATTATCTCTGGGGAATCCAAGATGTTGGCGACCAGTGTGCATCATATGTGAGGGGTAGAGGATCGGAGACTCTGAGACGTGAGTGGACAGACAGCTGGATCCACAGCATCGACTTTGGTGCTTCCTGGACTGGAGGGGACTTCCTGGGAGTTTGGGTGAATCAAATCCAGGCCCCCTGTGGCCATCTCCCGGGCCCAGGAAGAGCAAACTGTGGGTCCCTTACCTTTCCACATACTCTGGTGAGTGTGGACATCCAGATCCAGGGACCTTCCATTCTAGCAGCCAGACATTGGATCCCTCCTGCTCCTCCGAGGGCAGAGTTATGATTCCTGGGACAGCATCGTCTCAGAATCCAAGCCACAGTTCCGTGGGTCCCCCTGTGAAGACCAGGTGAACAATAGAATTGCACAGATCCTGGATCCAAGATGGCGGAACCCAGATGAATCTGAGTCCCAGGAGTACAGTGTCTGGCAGGTCTGTAAGCTGCAGCCCAGCTCTCTTCTGAGGTACCCCACGGTTGCCACCCATGCCTGAGCCCTGCGGGACACCTGCACCCATGCTGTGCCCTCACCGAATCTGCACCTTGAGCACACACCCTGTGCCCACACCCTACATTTGGGCCAGCATCCTGCCCTTCGGGCACCCATGCATGCGTGGCTCCTGACCTTCAACGCACCTGCCCACACCTGCACCTGTGCCCCATGCTCCAAGGCACCTGTGGCCGCGCCTTGCCTTTTTACCTGCATCGGAATCACGAGCACCCATTCTTGGGCCCCTGGACCTTTCTTTTCTTCCTGAAGACTACTCCAGACTCCAGAGTCAGGCAGATCTAGTCTTCAGTGCAGGTTCCAGGAACAAACAGCCAAGGCTATAGACAACCAGATGGCTAAAGGCTGGCATAAGAACACAGTCAACAAAAACCAGGACATCATGGCTCCACCAGAATACTCCCCTGCCACCACAACCCCCCCAAACCCCACCTAACCAAACCAAACCAAACCAAACCAAACCAAACCAAACCAAACCAAA
>NW_026590341.1:1159484-1171166 GCF_907164565.1 Psammomys obesus
AACCAAACCAAACCAAACCAAACCAAACCAAACCAAACCAAACCAAACCAAAAAACAAACAACAGCAAAAGCAACAAAACAAACTGTATATTCTAATGCAACTGAAACACAGGAAATGACATTAAATCTATGCTTAGGCAGTTATTAGTGGCATAGAAAGAGGAAATGAACAAATCTCTCAAAGAAATAGAGGCAAATACAACCAAACAAATAGAGGCCATCATAGACAAACAGGAAACCACAATCAAGTAGGTAAAGGAAATGAATAAAATTGTTCAAGACATGAAAATGGAATTAGAATCAATAAAGAAAACACAAACTGAGAAACTCACAGAGATGGAGAACTTAAAGAAGAAATCAGGAACCAGAGGTAAGCAACAGCAACAGAATATAAGAGATAGAGGAGAGAATCTCAGACATTGACCATACAATTGAAGAGACAAATACATCTCTCAAAGAAAATATTAAAATGGAAAAATTCCTGACACAAAATGCCCAAGAAATTAAGACACCATGAAAAGATGAAACCTAAGAATAATAGGAATAGACAAAAAAGAAGAGTCCGGGTCCCAAGGACCAGAAAATATTTCCATAAAAATCATAAAAGAAAATTTCCCCAGCCTAAACAAAGAGATGTCTTTAAACATACAAGAGGCTTACAGAATACCAAATAGGTTTGACCATTAAAGAAATTCCTCCTGCCACATAATATTCAAAACACTAAATCTATAGAACAAAGAAAAAATATTAAAAGCAGCAAAGGAAAAAGGCCAACTAACATATAAAGGTAGACCTATCAGAACAACACCTGCCTTTTCAACTATGAAAGCCAGAGGGCTTGGGAAGATATCATGCAGACACTAAGCAACCACAAACAGCAACCTAGACTACTATACCCAGCACAACTTTCAATCACCCTAAATGGAGAAAACAAGATATTCCACAACAAAACTAAATTTAAACAATATATATATATAATATATATATATCAACCAAACCCTAAAGAAGATACTAGAAGGAAAACTTGAACTCAACGAGGTCAACTACACCTAAGAAAACACAGGAAATAGATAACTTCACAATAAAAATAATCAAGAGAAAACAAGCAAACAAACATACTATCACTACTAACTCCACAATAAAAGGAACTAACATTCATTGGTTACTAATACTTATTAAGATCAGTGGACTCGACTCACCAATAAAAAGACACAGACTAACAGGATGGTTGCAGACACAGGATCAAACATTCTGCTACATTAAAAAAGCACACCTCAGCAACAAAGTTAGGCACTACTTCAGAGTAAAGGGCTGGGAAAAGGTTTTCCAAGCAAATGGAGCCAAAAAACAAGCGGGAGTAGCCATCCTAATATCTTATAAAATAGACTTTCAACCAAAATTAATCAAAGGAGACAGGGAAGGACACACCACACTCATCAAAGAAAAATCCACCATGAGGACATCACTATTCTGACCATCTATGCCCCAAAGACAAGGACACCTGTATTTATAAAAGAAACATTACTAAAGGTTAAATCACACATTGATCCCAACACATTAATAGTAGGAGACTTCAACACTCCACTCTCATCAAGGGATAGATAATCAAGACAGAATCTTATAGAGGTCTTGATTCAAATGGACCTAATAGATGCCTACAGAACTTTTCAACAAAAAACAAAAGAATATACCTTCTTTTCAGCCACCCATGGAACCTTCTCCAAGACTGACCATATAGTTGGTCACAAAGCAAGCTTCAACACGTACAGGAAAATTGAAATAATCCCTTGTATCCTATCAGACCACCATGGACTGAAGCTGGACCTCAACAAGAGAAATAGCACAAAGCCTGCACATGCAAGGAAAATGAACTACTCTCTACTCAACAACAGCCGGGTAAGGGACGAAATGAAGAAATTAAATTTCTTAAAATTCAATGAAAATGAAGGCCCAAGGTACCTAAACTGATCGGGCACAATGAAAGCAGTGCCAAGAGGAAATTCAGGGAACTGAGTGCCTACACAAAAAACTTAATGGCACACCTGAAACCCCAAGAAAAAAAGAAGCAGACACACCCAAGAAGAGTAGACGGCTGGAAATAATAAAACTCAGGGCTGAAATCAATAAATTAGAAACAAAGAAAACAATTCAAAGAATCATCGAAACCAAGAGCTGGTTCTTCAAGAAAATCAACAAGATAGATAGACCCTTAGGCACACTTACTAAAAGGCAGAGAGACTCTACCCAAAATCAACAAAATCAGAAATGAAGAGGGGGACATCATGATAGACACTGGGAAATCCACACAATCATTGCATCTCTCTTCAAAAGCCTATATGCCACAAAATTTGAAAATCTAAATGAAATGGACAATTTTCTTGGTAGATTCCACTTACCAAAGTTGAATCAAGATCAGGCAAATAAATTAAGTATTTCTATGATCCTTAAGGAAATAGAAGCAGTCATCAAAAGTCTCCCATCCAAAAAAAAAAAGTCCAGGACCCGATGGTTTCAGCACAGACCTTTAAAGAAGAGCTAATAGTAATATTCTTCAAACTATTCCACAAACTAGAAACAGAAGAAATATTATGAAACTCATTCTATGAGGCCACAGGCACCTTGATACCAAAACCACACAAAGATCCAACAAAGAAAGACTTTCACACCAAATTCCCTTATGAACACTGATGCAAAAATACTCAATAAAATACTCAGAAATCAAATCCAAGAACACATCAAAGATATCATCCACCATGACCAAGTAGGATTCATCCCAGGCATGATGTGGTGGTTCAATATATGGAAATCCATCAATGTAATCCACCACGTAAACAAACTGAAAGAAAAAAATCCACATAATCATCTCCTTAGATGCTGAAAAGCATTTGACAAACTCCAACATCCATTCATGTTGAAGAGATCAGGGATTTTATTCATAGATGATATGATAGTGTACATAAGCAACCCCCAAAATTACACCAGGGGAACTCCTACAGCTGATGAACACTTTCAGCAAAGTGGCTGGATACAAACTTAACTCAGAAAATTAGTAGCAAGAGACAAAGGGCTGAGAAAGAAATTAGGGAAAAAATACCCTTCACAATAGACACACACACACACAAAACCATAAAGTATTTTGGTTTAATTTTAACCAAGCAAGTAAAACACTTATATGAAAAAAAATAAAAACAAAAAACAAAAACCTTCAAGTCTTTAAAAAAAGAAATTGAAGAAGATATCAGAAGATGGAAAGATATCCCATGCTCATGGATCAGTAGGATTAATATAGTAAAAATGGCATCTTACCAAAAACAATCTACAGAGTCAATATACTGCCCATTAAAATACCAACGTAATTCCTTATAGACCTTGAAAGAACAACTCTCAAATTCATATGGAAAACAAAACAAAACAAAAACCCAGAATAGCTAAAATAATCGTGTACAATAAAAGATCTTCTGGAGGTATCTCCATCTCTGATCTCAAGCTGTACTATAGAGCCACAGTAATAAAAACTGCATGGTACTGGCATAGAAACAGGATGGTGGATCAATGCAAATTGAATTGAAGAACCAGAAATAGACACACACACACATCTACGGAACCTGATTTTTGACAAAGAAGCCAAAACCATACAATGGAAAGAAGATAGCATCTTCAAATGGGGCTGGTTTAACTGGATGTCTAATGTAGAAACATGCAAGTAGACCCATATCTATCACCCTGCACAAAATTAAAGTCCAAGTGGATCAAAGACCTCAACATAAAACCAAACACAATCTGTTAGAAGAAAAATTGGGGAAGAGTCTTGACCTCACTGGCACAGGAGGCGACTTTCTGAACAGAACAGCAATAGCACAGGCTCTAAGATCAACCATCAATAAATGGGACCTCATGAAACTGAAAATGTTCTGTAAAGCAAAGGACACTGTCATCAGAACAAAATGACAGCCTACAGATTGGGAAAGGATCTTCACCAACCGTATACCTGACAGAAGGCTAATATCCAGAACTCAGGAAGTTAAACAGCAACAAATCAAGTAATCCAATTAAAAAATGGAGTACAGAGCTAAACAGAAAATTCTCAATAGAGGAACATTGAATGGTGGAGAAACACTTAAATAAATGCTCAGCATCACTAGGCATCAGGGTAATGTAAATCAAAACAACTCTGAGATTCCATCTTACACCCATCAGAATAGCTAAGATCAGAAACTGAAGTGACAACATATGCTGGAGAGGAGGTTGAGAAAGGGAAACTTCTTCCATTGCTGGTGGTAGTGCAAACTTGTACAAACATTTTGGAAATCAGTCTGGTGCTTTCTCAGAAAATTGGGAATAACGCTACCTTAAGATCCAGCTATATCACTCCTGGGCATATACATGAAAGATGTTCCATCATATAAGAAGGACATTTGCTCAACTGTGTTTTCATAGCAGCTTTATTCATAAAAGCCAGAATCTGGAAACAACCTCAACTGAAGAATGGATACAGAAATTGTGGAACATTTACACAATGGAATACTACTCAGCTATTAAAAATAAGGACATCATGAAATTTGCAAGCAAATGGATGGTACTAGAAAAGATCATCATGAGTGAGGTAACCCAGAAGCAGACACATATACTAACTTATAAGCGGATATTAGTCATATAATATAAGATAACCATACTAAAATCTACAGACCTTAAGAAGCTAAACAATGAGGACTGTAGGGAAGATGCTTAATTCTCATTCTGAAGGGTAAAGAGGGTAGACACTGGAAGTGGCAGAAGACAGGTAACAGGACAGGAGCCTACCATACCTGTCCTCTGAAAGATTCTACCCAGCAGAGGATCGAAGACTATGTAGAGACAGCCAAACTTTGGGCAGAGGGCAGGGAGTCTTATAGAAGGAGGGGGAGATAGGAAGACTTGGAGGGGATAGGAGTTCCACAAGGAGACCAACAAAGCCAAAGAATCTGGGCCCAAGGGGGGCTGCAGAGACTAATGCATAAACTAAGGACCATGCATGGAGAGGACCTAGGTGCCCTGCTTACATGTAGCCCATGGCATCTCAGTTTCAGGTTCCCTATCAAGGGGAGCAGGGGCTGTCTCTGACATGAACTCGGTTGCCTGCTCTTTGACCACTTCCCTCCAGTGGGGTGGCCTTAGCAGGCCACAGAGGAAGAGAATCCAGGAAGTCCTCATGAAACTTGATAGGCTAGAGTGAAATAGTAGGGGAGTAGGAGTCCCCCTTTTCAGTGGACTAGGGGCAATGCATAGGGGAGGAAGAGGAAGGGAAGGTAGGACCAAGAGAGGTAGGTAGAAAAGGGCTACAATTGGGATACAAAGTGAATAAATTGTAAAAAAAGTAAAGATAAAAAATTAAAAGGTAAATAGAGCCTTGAAAGTCACATGCTGTGAAAAACAAAACAAAACAAAACAAAACAAAACAAAACAAAACAAAACAGATGTCTCTAAAGGAGATTATAGAGTCCTTTGGTTATATGCCTCTAAATGGTTTAGCTGAATCTTGATCTTCCTGAGGAACCATCACATTGATTCCTATAGTTGCTGTACAAGATTGAACTCTCACCAGCAATGGATCAATGTTCCCTTTAGCCTACATTCTTGCCAGAACAAGTTTTCATTTGTTTTATTGACCTTAGCCATTCCAACTGATGCAATATAAAAATCTCAAGGTAATTTTGACTTGCATTTCCCCGATGACTGTGGTGGTTTGAAAGAAAATGTCTCCCATACATTTAGAGTGTGGTACAACTAGAAGGTGTGGCCTTACTAAAGTAGTGTGGCATTGTTGGTGGAACTATGTCACAGTCACTTCCTGCTGCTTTCAGGTCCATATGTAGAACTCTTAGCTATCTCTCTAGACCAGTGTCTGCCTGCATGCTACCATGCTTTCCACCATGACAATAATGGACTAAACCTCTGAACTTTAAGCTACCCTTCCCAATTAAATGTTTCTTTTATAAGAGTTGCCATGGTCATAGTGTCTCTTCACAGCAATAAGGCAGAAATTGGTACCAGGGACTGGAGGAAGAATGAAACTGGGAAGAGAAGAGGGAGGGTCCTTTGACCAAGATGCAAATTGAATTAATTAATGAAAAAATATTTTTTTCTTTATATTCTTAGGGGAAATATGTGTGTAATCTCCTTTCTTTGTTGAGTCTCTTTGTGGTTTAGGTATCAAGGTAATGTGGCCTTATAAATAGAATTATGCTATGTTCCTTACATTTCTATTTTGCAGAATAATTTGTGGAGTATTAGTGTTAAATCATTTTTAAAAGTCTGGTGGAACTCTGTGTTCAATCCATGTGGCCCTGGGCTTCTAACATTTTTTATTGAGAGACTTAATCACTGTTTCTATTTCACTAGGGATTATAGGTTTAATTCATTTAAATTGGTTATCTGATATTGATGTAGTTTTGGTAGGTGGTATATATCAAGAGATGTGCTGTTGAGGCTCCACTTCCCTGCCCGTATTGGCAGGATTGTCTCGTGGATCCTGAGAGGGGAAGCAGAGTGGGAAGGTTGGGACTGGAGGAGACCTCAGGTGGAAGTGAATGTTATGAGAACAGAGTCAGTGAGACAACTCATTTAATGGGAGAACAAAGGCTACTTAAAGGTGGATAGGTACTTTTGGAAGAGTGAACATTATTGGCTGGGGCCAGGGCAATGCGGATGCCTCATTTGCATAAGAAAGGATTCTAGGTGCTGCTGGACATGCGGAGAAGAGGAAGTGTAACCTGGCTATGGGGCAACGTGACTTCCTGTGGTGGGCAAAGATTGGGTGCACGGATACCTGGGCTGGGACACGCAGGCCTGGAATAGGGACGGATCGATTCTACTCCTGCCAGTCTTAGAATGAAATTCCCAGTGTGCAGACCTACCTTGACCCCACTCTTGCTCAGGTCGACTCTCCTCCACCCCAGCCTGCCTGAGTCCCAGAAGTCTCTTGCCCCGCATAGATTGTATCCACTTCTTTTAGGTTTTCCATTTGCTTCAGTATAGATAGGGGAAAGTATGTCCTTACTATTTTTTGGAGTTCTTCATTTGCTCCATTTTGCTCTCTAATTTTATTAATTTGGGTCTTTTCTCTCCTTAGTAATTTGCTTAAGGGTTTATGAATCCTTGATTTTTTTTTCCTCATAGAATCAAGTCTTTCATTGATTCTTTGTGCTTTTTTTTTTTTTTTAATTGAACTCAGCCCTGAATTTGATTATTTCTTGCCATCTACTCTTTTTTGGGTGTTAGTTCTTCTTTTTATTCTAGAGCTTTCACTTTATGTGTGCCCTTAAGTTGGTAATAGCTCTCTTCAGTTTTTTGGTGTATGTGATTAGTGGTATGTCCATGCCTCTTGATATGTTCTTCATTGTGTCTCATAGGTTTGGGTATGTTGAGTCTTCATTTTCATTCAATTCTGAAAGGTTTTTAGTGTCTGTCTTAGTTTCTGTCTTGACCCCGTTTTTATTCAGTATTGAGCCGTTCAGCTTCCATGAGTTTATACTTTCTGTAGAAACTACTTTCTGTAGGTGCTGCTGCTGTTGTTATCCAGCTTTAACCTCCGGTTGTCAGATAGGATGCAGGGTTTTCTTTCAATGTTCTTGTATCTGTTGAGACTCGCTTTGTATCTGACTGTGTGGCCAATTTTGGAGAAAGTTCCATGAGTTTCTGAGAAGAGGGCATATTAGTTCTTGTTTGGGTGAGATGTATAAATATCAGCGAGCTCCATTTGATTTACAGTATCATTTAGCTCCAAAATTTCTGTTTAACTTTAGTCTGGGTGACCTGTCTCTTGGAGAGTTGGGTATTGAAATTTCCCGGTGAATCACCGTGTGGGACTCAATACGTGACTGTAGCTGTAGCAGTGTTTCTTTTATAAACTTGGGTGCTCCTGTGCTTGGTGCATAGGTGTTCAGAACTGCAGTAGCTTTTTGGTGGATTTTTCAGTCAGTGAGCACATTGTGTCCTTCATCATCTGTTCTGATTAATTTTGGTTTGAATCTAATTTGTTATTTTTTTTAATTTCATTTTTATTTTTCTTTAATTTTAATATATACTTGTTATTCATTTTACATCCAGGTCATAGCCCCTACCTTCTTTTCTGTTGGTCCCACCCTCCCTGTTTCCCCTATCACCCCTCCTACTCCTCAGAGATTTGAAGCCCCCCCCTCTCGTAGTATATGCATCAGGGCTGAGCATATCCTCTTCCCCTGTGGTGAGGTAGCCCCATCAGGGGAAAGTGATCAAAAAGCAAGCAACAGAGTCCATGTCAGAGTCAGCCCCTATATTTTTCTCAAATATCAAAAATACTAGTCTTTCTTGCTTTTTGGGTATGTTTGCTAGGAATATCTTCCATTCTTTTAATCTGAGGTGATGTCTATCTTTGATGTTGAGGTATGTTTGTTGGATGCAGCAGAGAGATAGATCCTCTTTTCAAATATGATCTGCTAGTCTCTATTTTGTTGTTGTTGAGGAATTGAAACTATTGAGATTGAGGGATGCTGATGAATAATGTTTTTGATTCCACTTATTTTGTTGGTATGATGTCTCACTCACTCAACCTTTGATTTCTGATAATTCCAAGTCTAGGTATTTATACCTTGTCTTGTCTTGGTTTGTTGGTTGTTCTCTTCCTTGCTTTTGTTGCTCTCTCTAGGTCTTAGGAATGTGAAGTGGTTGCCTGATAAGGTGTGCTTCTGAGTCCCTGCCAGATATGGCCACTGGTGTCTTGTGTAGAACGTGTTTATAGGTATTGGATGCTGATATGAAGAATTGAGGGTGGTCTAGTATGGAGGGCTGAGAAGGTCGACAGGAAGGAGTAAAGTTTGGTCTGCTGTGAGGCTTAGTGCTATCGCCAGGGAGTTTATATATAGAGAAACAAACAAAAAAACAACCTCTGTAAATAGTCTCCTGCAACGCTGGGAATGAGACTGGGGGATTGAAAAGGAGCACCGGAAGTGGTGTTAAGATCACTACTTGATTCTTAAGCCTGTGTGACCAGGTTGTTCTCAGGTAGAGAGTGGCTTCAGGTATTGGAGGCCCACAGAAAGCGAGAAAGTCTGGGTTTGCAGGGAGGATCTAAAGAGTCTACAAAAATGGAAGCAGAGAGGACAAGCCCCTGAAAGTCATATTTAGGAATGGAGGCCAGGAAGGGAAGTGAATATCACCCACCTGATTTCAATGCTGGTGTAGTCAGAAGGTTCTCAGGTAGTGGTTCTGATTTTACTTCTAATACTAGCATCTCCACTAGTCAGATTGCTAGAGCATGGACACCTTTGTCTCTGTGTAGGGTCAGGACCTTGATGCATACATCAGCTTGCTCAGGGACTTGACACTCAAGGTCAACCCACATTCCTAAGTGATTTCCATGAGATATGTCCCTAGCCTGCTCTTTTATTAATCCTGTGTGTCAAGAGGGTAGAAACTAAAGGGGTTGTCCATAACTCCTTTTTGCTAAGTGGAAGAAGAGCCACATTGTCATAGAGACACAGTATGGTCTGTCTTTGGAGTCTGTCATCTGCAGAAGGACTGCAGTAATCAAAAGAAACCATGATTTGATCTCCACCCATGTCCACAGACTTGCTCATTCACCTAACATGTAAAGCAAGACAATAAAAACTATCCCATTTTCCTTACAAGAAAAGATTGCTTATTACATGGATTAATTTTTCCCTGGTTTTAAGGTGAATTTCATTTAAAATTACTAATTTTCCCTCTTTCTTGAGGAGGAGGCCCATGGCGAAATTCCTGCCTTGGGCCTAGACAGTTTCAAGTATGGCTCTTCGGTACCAGTTCACTGTACTGTGTTGGCCCTACAAGGTCTTCTGGATTAACCTTGGCTCCAGCCCACCTTATCTTTCTCTTCTTTACTCTGTTTATGGTGTCTGGAGCTTGGTAATGGCCTAAGAGTCATGATCATCCACTACAGGTTCAACCTCCATGCTGACAACTACCATGTACTTTTTCGTGGCCAAACCTGCCCAGCTGGATGTAGCACACATGGCAACTCTCCTGCCCTAGGGCTTGCAGAGCCTGGTAGCATAGAATACCATTTCTTTTAGGGGCTGTCTTCACCTGGGTCCTGAGTAGTGACCTACTCTTCTTCTCTGCTATGGCTTCCAACTGCTACCTTGGCATTTGCTGGCCTTTGTACCATAGCATCATCATTAACGGCTGTATGGCTCTGGCCACCTTTGTGTGGTTCAGAAGGGGTCTTAACTATATGTTGTTCACCTACTTCATCTTGACACCATCCTTTCATGACTCCAGTGTGAGCTCACAGTTCTTTTGCCAGTTCCCACTGATGGTGTTGCTATCCTGTAGCCTCGCCTTCATCAACAACATCATGAGGGTCATTTCAGACATGTTCCTCCGGGGCCTAAACTTCTTAGGAACCGTGCTGTCCTACGGCTTCAGCATTGTCGGCATCCTGCCCATCTCAGCTGAGGGTAAGAAATGTGCCTCCTCTGCCTGCTCTGCCCACCTGGTGGTGGTCACCTTGTATTACTCCACAGTGCTCCACACTACATCTAGCTCACTGTGGGCTCTGCTGGGCGCCTGGACAAGGCCATAGCCATTTAGTATAGCACTGTGACCCTATCGACCTCCTCGTTTACAGCCTGAGAAATGAGCAATTCAAATCATTCTCAAAAAACCGTTTTCCTCCTGTAGACTGTAAGATTAGAGAGGAACTCTGAGGGCAGAACGAAGAGGCTTCATTTATGCATCCAGCAACTATTGATTGCATTGGCTAAGATGTGACCTCAGACCACCTGTCCAAGTCTACATATAGGGAAAATTTCATTTTCTCCTGAATTTGCTTACCTTTTCACTCTTATTTTTACTTTAACTCTTATGTATTTTCACTTACATCATACATTCAAATGTGTTTCAATATGAGTGCAGTGCTCTTAAACATTAAGGTACTTCTGTGCCTTATTGAACCAAACCACACTGTTAATTGAATCTTGAGCACATCACAATTAAATTACTTGAATTTCTATCCCGACAGCCACTAGCATGTTGTCACAGGGATGAGGAATCCCTGCTCTTAGCCCATGCCTTCTGTAGACCTCATGGCCCATATTTGATTCTTTATATCTTTCCTGTTACCATCTCTTTTTAATTATCATTTATTACAATTTATTCAATTTATATCCTGGCTGTGGCCCCCTCTCTCATCTCCTTCCAATCCCACCCTCCTTCCCTCTTCTCCCCCTATGCCCCTCCCCTAGTCCACTGACAGGGAAGGTCTTCCTCCCCTTCTGTCTGACCCTATCTTATCAGGTGTCATCAGGACTGGTTGCATTGTCTTTCTCTGTGCCCAGGCAAGGCTGTGCCCCAAAGGAGGAGATGATCAGAGAACCTGCCACTGAGTTCATGCCAGAGACAGCCCCTGCTCCCCTTACTAGGGAGTTCACTTGGAGACTGAGTCTGTAGGCTACATCTGAGCAGAGGTTTTAGGTCCTTTCCATGCATTGTCTTTGGTTGGGTTATCATTACTTTTAAGGCCCCCAGGGCTCAGCTTTTTTTTTTTTCCTCTGTTGGTCTCCTTTTGTAGCTCCTGTCCCCTCCAGGCCTTTCTATCTCCCCCTTCTTTCATAAGATTCCCTGCACTCTGCCCAAAGTTTGGCTATGAGTCTCAGCCTCTGCTTTGATACCTCAATCAGTCGAGTC
>NW_026590342.1:0-28188 GCF_907164565.1 Psammomys obesus
AAAGCTGGGGTTAACGATGTGCTGGTAGCCTCACCCCACTTTTTAACTGGGATCTGAACTCAGGTCCTTATGCTTGCACAATGAACGCTCATGTGCCCTGAGCCTTCTCTCAAGCCCTGAGACTCTTAAGAATATTAATGGGTGTGCTTTCCCAGACTTAGTGTTTATTTCTCTATCTGGGCTGTTGTTTTAGAATAGGTTCTGGCAATAAATAAGTACTCTCCAAATAAGTCACTGTGCCTTTACATCACACTCCTCCATTACTTAGTAAGTCATGCGTAGACTGTCTTTGCTCCATTGTTATCTGTGTTCTGTTAACATAGGTGAGCACCATGGATGGAATTGTTGTGCCAAATAGAATTAGTGCATGGCACCTTTCATCTGTTTCTACTGCCATTGGCTTCCTTCTCCTTCACAAAGTTCTTATCCTAAAAGAAAAACAAAACACTGGTTATCGTGGGTTACTTAGTCCTATCCCTCCTGAGGCTGAGGCAGGATTTGGGTTCCAGGTTAGTCTGGCCTATAGTGTGGCCCTGTCTCAAAGCAAAACAGAGTAGGAAATCAAATTATTGTTTGATTTCCATGGGTATCTTCGTCTTAATTATAGCGTTAAATGTGTTTGACCCTTAGACCTTTAGCTTGTGCCTGACACTGTGGGAGAAGAACCTCATACGTAGCCAAATGGGACCTACTCCACTTTTCTCTCAGATACACTAAGGTGTAGACAAAACTTACTTGGTTCTCTGTAGTCTCTGAAATTAAACAAAAAACAAACAAACAAAAAATGTCATTGAGCTGGGATAGAGGGGTAGCTTAGGGTTTGATCATGGGCTTCATGTGTACAGATTTCTAGGTTCAAGCCCTGACAGCCTCCCTACCCAAAACATTTCACAAAAAGAAGTTCATATCTATAATGTATACCCAGGCTCCTTAGTGTAATTCCCCACTGTGTTAACCTTTGCATGTTCACACTGGGGTAGTTGGTAGTTGTCAGCTAGTTTCTTGTTTTGCCAGAAATGTGAGTGTAGTTTAAAGAAGGAAGGAATAGAGAGTGGGGTCCCAGGGAAAGACGGGGTCTCTTGCTCAGGACTTGTCTGTAGCTCTGCAGTGTCCAGCACACCTCACTCAAAAGAAGTGGTTTCCAGAGCACTGGGGGTCTAAATTCGGAGTACCATTCAGAGCAAGCATGCTAATGCACTGTGTTATTTTACAGCTCATGTGGACGACTTATTTCCATTTTTCTTGAGACATGCCAAACAGATATTTCCTGTATTGGAATGCAAGGATGATCTACGTAAAATCAGTGACTTGAGGATACCACCCAACTGGTTAGTTCTTATATTTACTGATAGGGAATTTCTGAATTTGGGGAAACTAATGTTGGTTATTTTATTTTATACTAGATTAAAAAAAAAAAAATAAGGAGTCTAAATTTTGTTTTTCCTAAAAACAAAATAAAGTAGCCAAGGAATTAATTCTGTCAGACACTTCACTGGTGTGTTCCTTTCATCTGATGGTTGAGGTTTTCTTAAGTCTGATTTCTTTTTTCTTTTTCTCTTTTTAAATATACTTATTTTTGTTTTATGTACAGTGGTCTTTGACTGCATGTATAGAGATACATATATGAGAGTGTCAGATCCCCTGGAACAGGAGTTACAGACAGTTGTGAGCTGCCATGTGGGTGATGGGAATTGAACCTGGGTCCTCTGGAAGAGAAGTAAATCCTCTTAACCTCTGAGCCATCTCTTCAGCCCCTTGAGACTGATTTCTAATGACGTTTCTTTTGTAAGGTTGTCCTGATAGGTTAGCTGACTACCTGAATATTAGTAGTTCTTTCCCCATGGCTGAAACTGCACTGTCTCTTAGGTCTTAGCTATGACACCTTTGGGATACTCTGCTCCAATCTGGTGGGCTGCTCTCTGGGCCCTGCCAGTTCTCACCTTGGCCCTTGGCCAGAACCCCATGAATCCCCAGATATCAAGACTCCCACTCTCTTCACCTTTTCTGCCCTTTAACATTCTGCCTTTCAAATTCAGACTGCACTCTCAAGCAGAGACAAAGCTTGGGATTTGATCCCCAGCGCTGCATCAGACCAGGCATGGTGGTGCATGCCTGTAATCTCAGCATTTGCGAGGCAGAGAAGTTAACAATTCAAAGTTTCTGGTTATAATGGTGTACAACTTTAGTCCTAGCACTCAGTAGACAGAGGAAGGAGAATCTCTGTTTGAGGCCAGCCTGTTCTACATAGTTCCATGTCAGCCAGGGCTACATAGAGAGACCCTGTCTCCAGGGGGAAAAAAAAGAAGAATGGATAGATGGATGGCTTGATAGAAGGATAAGTAGATAGATAGATAGATAGATAGATAGATAGATAGATAGATAGATAGATCTTTGCTGTATAGCAGGTTGGAGGCTAACCTAGGCTACATGAAACCCTGTCTTTAAATTTTTTTTTTTTTTTTAATTTCAGCAACTTCAGCAGCTCTAAGTCTGCTCTCCTGCTTGTTCAGGACAATTACTGCTTTCCTCTTGGGTTCAACCTCCCTGTGTCCTGGTGGGATGCAATAAGGACCATCTGCTGTACTTCCTTCCTTCAGAATAGTCCTCACCGCCTTTGCCTCTGTCCCAATGAGCTACTGTGATATTTTGCCCAGTTCCGTAGTAGGGCCTCTCTCCTCACCAGGAGCAGAGGCTCAGTCGCTGTATTTATAAACACTGAAATTACAAAGCCTTCAGTATTTGCTTTGGGGTCTGTTGTAGGTGGTGATTAATATTTACTATTGATATATCTTATGGTAAAGCTTGCTGTTAATCCTGAACAGCTGTATAACCAAATCACCACACAGAGACTATGATTTATTTAATTAACCTAGAACTCAATGCTGGGCAATATTTACTCCATCCTAAACCTCCAAGCCCTCATAGTTTCCTAACATTCAGATTTCCCACATTATACTTGCTCTTATTGATATATTAGGGCCAGTCCATCTCTCCATGTCGTTCCAAGATCTCTCCTCCTGCATATGTTCTCCCAGCCTCTCCTCTGCCCTCCTCTCCTTCTCTGCCTCCCACCTTCCTGTCCTTTGGCTCTTCCCTCTCTTCCTGCTTCCTCTCTATTGCTCAACATTGTGGCTAGTTGCTTTATTTTGGCATGTTTACACAAAGTTGAGACAGGATGCCTCAACTTTGTATCACAATGTAAGTATCACAATGCACTGACTGGATTCAAACCAGAGAGTGGGAGAGAGAAGTCAGCATTTGAATGAACAAGGGTAAGGTGTATACATTTCAGAGGAACATTATAACAACAGGGGTCTTTGGGTTCCGAGCAGTGGGAGTGATGTAAACATATCTGTGGGACTGATGGCAGTTTAAATCCGTTTTCAATAACATTGAGATATTCAAAATACTCACTGAGGTTTCTGTCCTCCAGTAAGTGCTATTCTGAGAAATCTTGGTATTTTAATGTGGTTATACATCCCTTCATTGATACATCCCTTCATTTTGCAAAGACTGCTAGAATGGATTATGAGGTTAATAGACTTAAGCTCTTTACCTACTCATGTTTTAGGTACCCAGAAGCCAGAGCCATACAACGGAAGATAATATTTCACTCGGGCCCCACCAACAGTGGGAAGACTTATCATGCAATCCAGAGATACTTGTCAGCGAAATCTGGAGTGTACTGCGGCCCTCTGAAGCTGCTGGCGCACGAGATCTTTGAGAAGAGCAATGCTGCTGTCAGTACCCTGCCGAGTGTTTCCTCATTTCCTTGATAGTTTTTCATTTCTTGGGGTGAGGATGGATGTGGGGAAAGAAATACGTAGTAATTCACTGTGGACAGAAATGCCTGTTTGAGTGTACCTTGAAGCTGTCAGTTGTATGAGGTGATGGTGTCACTACGAGTGGGAGGAAGAGAGGCTAAACTCTGACATGCCATCCATATGCTGCATCCTTAGATCAGAGAAAATGTGAGAAAGGGGCCCGTGATCCCGGCACTTGGAATGTGGACGCAGGAGGATCTTGAGTTTGAGGCCAGAGGCAGGCCTGGGCTACATAGGGAGCCCCTGTCTCAAAAAAACAAACAAAAACTATCAAAGAAAAGTGAAAACAGCAACACCTAGTATAGAAAGTGAAGTGAAATATTACTGAATGTTTTATGTAGCGAGAATTGCAGAAAATGACGTGGAGCCTTCTGTCAAGCTCTTCATGTGCTTTGCCCCGCCCCCTTTTATAGCATTTGCTTGCTTTTTCAGGAAGAGAGCATGAATTAGTTGGAAGTTGCTCTGAACTCCTCCTTGGCTTATGTAGTGCTCTGCCGGGATGTTTAGCTGCCAGTGTCTTGGGTCAGACACTGATGCTCAGGACTAGAGCCACACTTTCAAAACTGGATTTGAGGCCATTTTGTTTGAGGCATCCTTTCACTAAATGGACCATTTTATATTGTTTAGTATAGCATACTGCGATGTTATCCAATTTGGCTTAGATAATTTGTATTCTGCATTTAAAAGATTACTTTTTTTTTTAATACATAATGCTTTTTCCATACATTTGGGATATTTCAGACCAAAGACCTGGTTAGTTTTTTTGTTTTGTTTTTTTCTTTGTTAACATAACTAGTGTATTTATCTGAAAGGATATTTAATTTATAGTCTACTATTATTTAATACTTAATCCATAATCAAATTCAGGTTTTATTGGGCTGAAGAAATGACATCACTGGTTAAGAGTACTTGTTGCTTTTGCAGAGGATCCATGTAGGGTAGCTCACAGGGCCACTCACTCCTGCTCCAGGGATCTAGCACCCTCTTCCAGCCTCTGCTGGTACCACACACATGCACATAAGTTAAAAAATAAAATTGTACATTTTTGTGTGTGTGTCAGTTGTCAAGTAACAATGTCCCTGGTCCCTCCTAAGATCCCATCTTCAATTCTCACATGGCATGGCCATTCTGATCTCAGAGTTCCTCATTCTATCTTTGTCTCCTGTGAGTTCTTTATTTTTTAAATACTGGAGGTTAGTTGTTGCCTGGACTTTCTTAGATTGAACACATAATATCCTTCATTCTGATGAGCCTTGCATTCCTGGCTAAAATCGATGAGTGTATCACACCCCTTATGTTGCTTCTTCTGGGGGAGTTAAACTGAGATGTCTTTTTATTCTCAGGCTTCCCTCACAGTGTTCTTAAGTATAGAAACAATTCACATTCATTGAATTAACTCCATTAATGCTGAAATGTACAGAGAGAAAATGAAAGATGATAGAGCAGTATAGTGAGAATTCTGGAATTTTGGTTTCTTTACAAAACATAGGAATGTTATAAATATATGTTTTTGTTTTAATCCCAGGTATGAGGATATGGGGTTGCTTTACACTGTCTGACTGACAGGCAGATGACTATGATTTGCCCTGTGCTCTAGCAGAGGCATGGTTTACGAGCTGTGGATGGTTTCTGTGATTGTGTGACATTTGGAATTCTGGGAATTTGTCAGAGGGTGTATAAATGCTGGAGCCCCAGGAGACAGGGTGGGTGGTTGGTGTTCATTCAGGGGGAGTGGTTGCAGTTTGATAGTAGTTGTGCTCAAAGAAGAAAGAAATGAGATCTCAGATCTCTGTCTCTCCTCTCTCCTCTATCCTTCTTTCTCCTTTGTAGTGATAGGGGTGGAACCAGGGGGATAGAGAGTGGGAAAAAACGAACCCTAAAGTAGCAAAGGTCAGCTACAAGCAAAGAAGAAACAGAAATTAGATTCACAAATAGCTATCCCTCTTTCTCCCTCTCTATCTAGTGATATGGGGTGAAATCAGGGCAGAGTGTGGGGGATAAAGCATGGGGGAAAGAAGAACCCACATAATAGCAAAAATCAAGCTACAGGCAGGACATTGTGGCACATGCCTGTATTTCCAGCACTTGGGAGGCAGAGGCAGACAGATCTCTTGAATTTGAGGCCTGCCTGTTCTATAGTCTAGGACAGCCAAGGCTACACAGAAAAACCGTGTCTCAAAAAGAAAACAAACAAAAAAAGCTTAAGAGCAGAAAGAAAGCTTAGTGGTAGACGACTTGCCTGGCTTGGGCAAAACCCTGGTTTCACCATGTATTACTGCAGAACAAAGCCAGAACCAGAACTATTAGCTGGGTTCCTTGATGCATGCCTATAATCCCAGTACTTGTGAATTGGAGGATCAGAAGCTTAAATCATAGTTACATAGTTAATTTGAGGCCAGCCTGGGCTACATTAGACTCTGTCTCAAGAAACAGGAACTGCTACAATTTTTCTACTGAGGATTCTTCTGATTTGTCTAAGTTGTACAACAAAGTAGCTCTGCGTGTGTGTGTGTGTGTGTGTGTGTGTGTGTGTGTGTGTGAAGTATGTAACTTAAGCTTTGGTAATATTTTATTCAGCTATTTAAATAATTTTGATAGTAATGGAATAAGTTCTTTTCAACCCTAGGCTACTTTTTGTTACCATTTTCAAGTCAGAGATGAGTCTGGTTTGTTTTGTTTTGTTTTTTGGTTGTTTTTTGTCATTCCAGGATGTGCCATGTGAGTTGGTGACAGGTGAAGAGCGGCTGACAGTTGCGCCTGAGGGGAAAGAAGCCACCCATGTCTCTTGTACTGTGGAGATGTGCAATGTTACAACTCCTTGTATGTATATGCTGTTCAGAAAACTAGGACTTGGGGGTTTTCAGTATAACTAAATTTAGGATATAGGGCTTTGTGGTGAATAGTTAAAAATCTAGAAGAAAACAGTACACTAAATATTTAGCGTTAAGCTAACTTTACCGTGCTTGCTTCTGAATCCTTGTGGTCCTTTGTTGTGGATGAAATTGAATCCCAGTGCAGTAATCCCTGCACTTGAGCAGAGGCAGGTGGGTGTCTGAGTTCCAGGACAGCCAGGGCTACATAGTGAAACATTGTAAGTCAGACATAGTCTGGTTGTGTTACATACACACATATATACGTGTGTGTGTGTGTGTGTGTGTGTGTGTATTTGAGATCCATTTACACTGTTACATAATATTCTTTTTTTTATGGCAAGATTTCTTCATTCCCTGTTAAGAAATATTTAGGTTGTTTAAATTTGGCCATGGGTTGGGAATGTAACTCAGTTGTAGAGCACTTGCCTAATAAATGCAAGGCCCTGGGTTCAATACTTAGTGCTGAAATCAAAAGTCTGTATTCTATACAGTGCATTAATGAACTTCTGGCTTTAATTTTGAAAATACTGAAGTGCAAGTAAACAAAGAACACACATATATATATATATATATATATTTTTTTTTTTCAGACCCACTTGTCTCCCAGTGAGTTTTAATTAACCCTGTGGTGTATATTTTCTTGACTTTCTTTGCCAGTGTTCAGATTTTGTTATGTGTTATAATAGGGTATGCACTCAGGTGAATATGTTAAATATAGTAAAAATCATATGGGATTTTACTAATAGCTTGCTTTTCTTTTTAAAATCAGCTTTTCAAATAAATAGTTTTACATTTTTCAGTGTATTGTAAAAGTCATATAGTATAACCATGCAGATAGCACACAGAATCAAAGTGGTCTCTGCTTCCTGCTTTTTAGTCTGTTCATCATGATGTGATGAGTAATTTTTAATTTGGTTTTCAGTATAAATTACCTTTCTTTGACTCTCAATTCCTTGGTATTTGGAGGAGAATGAAATCGTGTAATGTGGTTAGAAGTATTTGGGATTAGAGGGAAGCCGCGCTGCGGCTTGACTTCCCGTGGTGAAGGGGTTAACACCTGTAAGCAGGAGCAGAGCCAGCCCTGCACCACTGCACCTGCTGCTCCCAGAGCCCCCTCCTGACGCTTTTGGCATCCTGAAGGGCTCTCCACTCCTCACTCCAGAAACATAGTTTCTTCCTCCTCCTTTGCTACCATGTAGATGTGGTGTTGCTTTCTTTGTGTTGTATCCTTGGCTGTCCTGGAACTTGCTGTGTGGACTGGGCTGGTCTCAACCTCATAGAGATCTACCTGCCTCTCTGCCTCCATACTGCTGGGATTAAAGATGTGTGCTATGCTAACATGCTGGGCTAAGATTTATTGTAAGTTGTGTTGCCCCGAGAGTTCAGAAGAGTGCATCAGATTCAGGTCCTCTGGAATCACCCTGCATTACCCATCAGGCTGTCTTCAGGCTGGTGTGGTCATTGCTGTTAGGTGGAGTCAGTAGGGTGTGTCTGAGGTTGTAACCAATGGGATAGATAGAGACAGGAAAGTGCTCTGTGTGCTGTGTGGCTTGGATTTGAATCTCATCCCTACACATGCTGTCTAACTTCTGTGGACCTCAGTTTACTTTTCCTGTCAAATGGAGATAACTGCATAGGTTTGTATGAGGAGCAAACCACTTAGACCAGGGCTGCTAGAAAAGATGCGCTTAATAAGCCATGGTCATGGCGCTGGTGAGGGGGAAATTGGTGTTGGAGCTTAAGTGGCTTTCTTGCTCATGGAGACTCTTTTGTTCTAAGATGAAGTGGCTGTGATAGATGAAATTCAGATGATTCGAGACCCAGCCAGAGGATGGGCCTGGACCAGAGCGCTGCTAGGTGAGTGCTCTCACTGTTTCAGTCAGCTGCTGCTGCCTCTCTTCTTGGGAAAGTTAAGTTAAAAATCAAAATTATAAAGTTAACACAACCAGTGGTAGAGCACTCTCCCAGTATGGGAGGGCCCTGGGTTTAATCCTTAGGTTGCAACTGGGGACATTTGTAGAGTACTTCCAGCAGGCCATGCATGAAGCTGTTCCCAGAACCACATAAACCAGGTATGGTGGACAGCCCATTGTCCCAGCACATGGGAGGAGGAAGCAGGACCATAAGGAATTGAGAGGATTATCATGGACTACACAGCAAATTCAGGGCCAGCCCAGGCTACCTTGAGATACTGCCTCAGTCTGGTCATGGTGGCACACACCTTCAATCCCAGCACTCAGGGAGGCAAAGGCAGGAGGATCATTGTGAGTTCAAGGCTAGCCTGGTCTACAAAGCGAGTCTGCCATGGCTACACAGAGAAACCCTGTCTTGAAAAGCAAAACAAAATTAAAAAAAAAAAAAAAAAGATGCTGCCTCAAAAGGAAAAAGGAAAGTTTGTCTTGGCATATTCACAGTCACTGGTAACGTCTTGATCTGTTTCACGTCAGCTTTCTGTGCATATGGTGTCTGAATGCCGTTAGAAGAGAAGAGAGCAGTGTAAACCCCTGTGTGCATTTACAGGGCTCTGTGCCGAGGAAGTCCATTTGTGCGGAGAGTCTGCTGCTATTGACCTGGTCTCTGAGCTTCTGTACACAACTGGGGAGGAGGTAGAGGTAAGGTCCATGGGCTCCGTTCTCACGGGCTCGCTGCAGAGCTGAGCTCCAGTGTCAGCACTGGGCTGCAGATCAGCACTCAGCTGCAGAGCGAGCGCGCAGTGAACCATGTGTGAAGTTGGCACAAGCAGACCCCTTGTTTGCATGTGTCCGAAAAAGCATTTTTATTAGTCATTTGTTTTTGTTTTGTGTACATTTTTGTGTTTTGCCTACATGTGTGAGACAGTCAGATCCTCTGGAACAGGAGTTACAGACAGCTGTGAGCTGCCATGTGGGTGCTGGGAATTGAGGGTCCTCTGGAAGAGCTGCCATTGCTCTTAACCACTGAGCCACTTCTCCAGTCCCGTAATTTTTCCTTTTTAGAAAAATTAAAACAGTTCGGCAAAAAGGAAATCCTTATTTTAGCTGAGTGGCTCATATATATGGTAGAATTTCATAATGTGAAGTTCTGATGGATAAGCCATGACGCATATGTCTTCTAAGCATGGGAAATCTTTATTTCACAGAATTCCTGGTTGGTTGGTTTGTTTGTTTGTTTGTTTGTTTGTTTGGGGGGACGAGTAAGTTTCATTGGTTCATTGGTTTTGGTTTTGGTTTTTGAGATATGGTCTCACTGTGTACCCCAGGTCAGCCTCAAAATTCGTGGCAATCTCCTGCCTCAGCTTCCTGAGTGCTGGGATTCTAACTACCACACTCAGCTTTCTAGCTTTCACTTTCACAAAAATCTTTGGAGTGTAGAGCCAGATATGTTTACTTATTCGTGGTGCTGGGAATCGAACCTTATCCTTGCCCTATCACTGAACTACATCCACAGCAGATGAATAAGTCTCTTTAGAACTAAGTAAGTCAGACTGTTGAGTTTGAAACCCAGCCTGAGTTCGTGTGTTCTAAGGCCTATTTATCCCACAGTGGTGCCTTTTGTGTTTCTCCAGTCATCAGGTCTAGTCTGCATCCTTTTGGCAGATACAGAGGAGTAAGAAACTGGTTTCCTCTAAAAACTGCCCTTATTTTCCCTTACCAAAATTCTTTAATAAGGTAGTAAAGTTGTATCTGTTACTTTTTTCATTGCTAAGACAAAGTTGATGAGGTGGAAGGGCAGATGGGCTTCTCTTAGCATGTCGTTTCAGGGTCAGAAGCTGAGAGCTGCTAACATTAAATCAGCCAGCTTTGTTTTCTGTTCTCGCCGAACCCTAGCTGCTGTTACCCACATCTAAGGTGGGCCTTCCAGAGATCTGTGTCCATGGTGACTCTAAATCCAGTCTACCTGTTGGTAAAGATTAGCCTTAGGTTGGCCCGTTACAGTTTCATGCTCTACTTTGAGAGAGATGGACTAGAATGCAATGGGAGAAATTGCAGACTCAAATCCTGGATGTTGCTGCTTTGGGCTCTGTCTGCAGCAAACCACAGAAGGCCTCTGATCTCATGTTTTAGTGGACTATTTTACTGTGTCATAAAATAGAAATATCAGTCAATAATCTTTCTGAAGCTGCCATATTGTCCTGAAAATAAATGTGCATTAAAGTTCTTTAAGGATGTCAACACAATAATATTAATTTAGCGGTATCAAGAATTGAAGATAGCCCAGCATCAAATGAGTGCTTCTAAGTGTTGCTCCTGAAAGGAGCTGCTGAAGTAGCTTTAGTTCCAGTTGAGTGCCTTGCAAGCTTTTCAGCGGCTGGCCCCCTGCTGCTGACTGAGTGTACTTTTCCATGTGTGTCTTTATTGCAGGTTCAGAAGTACGAGAGGCTCACCCCCATTACCGTGCTGAATCATGCACTGGAGTCTTTAGACAACCTTCGGCCTGGGGACTGCATTGTCTGTTTTAGCAAGAATGATATTTATTCTGTGAGCCGACAGATTGAAATCCGGGGAATGGAATCTGCTGTGATATACGGCAGTCTCCCGCCTGGTAATAACTGGCCTTCCTTTACTGTGACACTCACTTTTGCCAGTTAGGTTGACATGTGTATAGAAAGCATAGTAAGAGAAAAAATGGAATTAACATGAACTGTTTCTTCCAGGGACCAAACTTGCTCAAGCAAGAAAGTTTAATGACCCCAGTGATCCGTGCAAAATCTTGGTAGCCACAGATGCAATTGGCATGGGACTTAATTTGTAAGTCATTTGTTTATAATACAGAGTGGGTTAGATGGCAGGATTGTTTTTTTCTTTAGTTTTCTAATTGGTTAGGATGGAAATAATAATGTAAATTTGAGCTTTATCTTTTATACTTGTTGGGGAAATAAACAAGAATATCACAGAGCTCTGGGATTTGGAGTGCTTCCCCTACTAGACAAACACCAGCTGTTACCTGGCTTTATTTTGGGTTTTTAGTCATCAGGTGTCCAGGTGCCTCCAGGTGCGGCACTATTCTCTCTAGGAAATGAAAGTGACCAGACTGTTCAGACTCAAAGAACTCGTAGGAGCTCTTGGTGGCTGCCTGTGCTTGTTGTGTTTGGGGCAGTCTTGCTGGGTTGCCCAGATTGCCCTGCCGTGGGTTTAGCATGTAGCCCACGCTGACCTGGAGCTCTTAGCACCACTCAGTTTGTCTTTGTTGTTTTGATTTTTTTTTTTAAAGGATTTAAACTGTTTCAAATTTTATGTCCGAGTGTTTTGTCTGCATGATATGAACGTGAACCACGTGTGCAGAGGGGCCCGAACTCTGAAACTAGAGTTACAGGTCATTGTGAGCTGCCATGTGGGTACTGGAAACTGAACTCAAGTCCTCTGCAGGAGCAGCCAGTGCTCCTAAACTGAGCCATCATTACAGCCAGAATCAATAAGGTTGGCCTCATTTGTGTAGCCCAGTCTGCCCCTGTCTCAGCTTCCTGGTGCAAGGGTTATAGGTGTGAGCCACAGTGCCTGCCTTCTTTACAGTAAAAAAAGAAGTTAGCCAGGTGTGGTGGCACACACCTGTAATCCCAGCACTCAGGGAGGCAGACACAGGTGGAACTCTGAGTTTAAGGTCAGCCTGCTCTACATAGTTCTGGGAAAGCCAGGGCTATGTAAAGAGACCCTGTCTTAAAAAAAAAAAAAACAAACAAAAAAAACCACTAAATTATTTATGTGAATGAGTATTTTCCTGATGTATTTCTATAAAAGTAGAAGTACTTGTCTGCCTGTTATATGCCCCAGCACTGGGGTCAAGATAGTTGTGAACTGCTGTGTGAGTGCTGAGAATAGAATTAGGGTCTTCTGGAGGAGCAGCCAGTGCTTTTAGCGCCTGAGCCATCATCTCTCCATCCCACCCACCCCCTTTTTTTTTCTTTTTTGAATAGTTGCAAAATTAGACAAGGCCTAAGTGAGATTTGGACTGAGTACATGTGATGATCCAGGTTACAGAGGCCTGTGTGTGCTCTGTGGGGTCACTCTTATTTCTATTTCAGGAGCATAAGGAGAATTATTTTTTACTCCCTTATAAAGCCCAGCATCAATGAAAAGGGAGAGAAGGAGCTAGAGCCGATCACCACCTCCCAAGCTCTGCAGATCGCAGGCAGAGCCGGCAGATTCAGCTCCCAATTTAAAGAGGGAGAGGTTACAACAATGTACCAGAAGGACTTGGCTTTGTTGAAGGAGATTTTGAATAGACCTGTGGATCCTATACAGGTAAGGCCTACATGTCACTACAACTGCTTCATGTAGGTAGGACAGTCGCTCCTGCCTCAAATGCATGGAAGCAGAAGGGCAGCTGGACTTTACAGGAAAGCTGTCCTTCGGGCTGGAGAGATGACTCAGCAGTTCAAAGGTCATACTGCTTTTGCAAAGCACCTGAGATTGGTTCCTAGCACCATACCAGGAACCTCCGTAACCACCTGTAACTCCAGTTTCAGGGATCCTCTGCCCCTCATCCCACCAACATAAGTAAATAAACAGAAGGCTTTCCTTTACTGTTTCAGAGAGGCATCAATACCTTTTAGAGGATTGTGTACAACTAAAAGATCCGGATTCAGTGGGTTTAGCTGGCCTGATTTTCCTTGCTGTGGGTACACATAGATTCATGTCAGTAAAGTGGAAAATGGACAGAAGCTTCAGTAGAGAAGAAACTTAGCATTGAGCTATACAGTTACAAGCAAGCAAGGACTCAATTGAATCATTTTAAAGCAAGCTAACTTAATAGTTTTAAGTTTTGAGAAACCTACTTTAGTAGCTTATTTCATTTGTCAGTAAGATGATGTAAAGGGAACTATATCTGAGAAAATGGGGTGAAGGCTGGTGACGGGACTTCTGTTCCTGAGTGTAATAGGTTCCTGGGTGGCTGCTATGTAGTTTATGCTCAGCCCTACTTTTCTCCTGTATGCCCCTTTTCTAGACTTTATCCGACCTTTCTAGTTTGCATCTTCTGATTCTCTCTTCCCCCACCATTTCCTCTCTTTCCTCCTCATACTTACCCGTGGACATTGCTTAGCACAGTAGTATATACTCGTGTCCACAGTAGATGTTTTCTTGTGTTCTGTCTCACACATTGAAATATATGGAGTTGCCTTGTCCATTTTATTCAATGGAGAGAATTGCAATTTGGAAAATTGTTTCATCCTTGAAGACATTTTTGATATTCTGTTGGATCATTAATATATTCTAAAAATCTGGCTAAAACATAACAAAGGGCTACGTAGTCTGCCATCTTCATAATCCTATCAGCTTTTCTAATTGCAGTAAATTATTAAAATGATCATGTCTTTTTCTCTATATTACTGAAATCCTGGCATGGTAAGAACTTGGCCTAATGTAGGACATTGTTTCAAATGAAAATGCCCTTCAAAAACTGAAGGAAAATGAAGCTCACGATGATCTTGTCTTTTCCTCTGCAGGCCGCCGGTCTTCACCCAACTGCTGAGCAGATCGAAATGTTCGCCTACCATCTCCCTGAGACAACGCTGTCCAATCTCATTGTAAGTGGAAGCTCTTTTCATTTTTCCTTTTAAAATTGTTGACGTGGCGTGTCAGAACCGGCTCACTGCGTAGGCAAGAGTGGAGGACAGGCTGCTGTGTGCAGCTGCCACACATGGCATTTTTATTGCTGGTGAAACTTCCAAAATCTGGGTGTGTTGGTACGCACCTGTAAGCCCAGCTCTCAGGACCCTGAAGCTGGAGACCTGGAGTTGGAGGCTAGCCCAGGGGCCATAGTGAGCCTCTGTCTCTAAAGAAATTGAGGTTAGGGAAGGTGGTGGGAGAAATGCCTCAGCTTTAGAGAGCAGTCAGAGAAGCACAGCTCTCCTGAGATCTGCTAGGGACTAATGGGGTCGTCCTTTGTGGACTTTAGTCCTTTACTGAAACCCAGTAGGAGGATATCACATCCAGGCAGTGAATAATTTCACGTGTATTTTTCCCCAGGATATTTTTGTAGACTTTGCACAAGTTGATGGACAGTATTTTGTCTGCAATATGGATGATTTTAAGTTCTCTGCAGAGTTGATCCAGCATATTCCACTAAGTCTCCGGGTGAGGTATGTGTTCTGCACAGCCCCCATCAATAAGAAACAGCCTTTTGTCTGCTCGTCATTGTTACAGGTATGTCTTTAGCTCTATGCTCTTTTGAGTTGTTCCAAATTGATCCATTTTTCTCCAGACAGTACTCTGTCCGTTAAAAGAAAATGCTTGGAAATAGGAGACTTTGTGAAAACTTAAGCATAAAGTGACTTGGTCATTTTTGAAAGATAACTTTGCCTTGTATTTGGGCCTGGATGGTAGCCACTGTAAGCTGAAACACGTAGTTGAGTGAGCGCTTGGAGGGATTAGGGTTTAGTGGTGACAGTGGCACTGTGCGTCTTTTCTTCTTAGCTATTTGTACTGGGCTGTGGTGTGACTTGTGAAGAGCACAGAATTCTAGGAGAAAGGGCAGCAGAGCTGAACCACAGGGGCCCTAACATGCCTGGTGCTCCATCCTGGGGTGCCACTCATGCCACTAAACTCAGGGTTCCTGTCTGGACTTATTGCCATTTCTACCACAGGCCTTCATTCTGTGTATCAGCTCTAGTTCATTTAAATGTATTTCTGGATTTACCTTTTCAGTCATTGTAAAATTATATAAATGGTACACAAATACTTGTTATGCCAAATTAACACATTACAGATAGGTTAAAATTGCCATCCTCAGCCTCAGACCTACTCTTAGAGTTGTTCCACATGATTCCTACCTGCGTACCTACCTGAAGAAATTTCAGTTCTGTTTTGATGGTGTTTTTCTATAACTGTTATAATAATAATAATTCTGCAATTTGCCGTTTCCCTTTCCCTCAACAGTGTGTCTTAGAGGTCTAGGTTTAGGTCTTTTCCTGCAAGTATGTCATTGGTGGGAAAGCCAGGATAAGGGGGAGGTTGTGGGGCAGTCTTCAGGTACTGAATGCTCACATGACTAGAGCTTGTTCCTGTGGCCTTGGTCCTGTTCACACCATTCCTCAAACAACAATTTCAGTGACACAGGATCCTCTGCCAGGATGGAGGATCCTGGAAGAGTGCAAGTCATCAGCGGTTTAGGTCTTGTGTTGAGTGTGAAATCTAGAGAATGTTCTTGTTCTGGTACCTCCTCTGTCCTGAACTATAAGGAGCTCAGTCTTGCTGATGGCCTCTGGTGCCACTTGGAACCGTGGTTTTGAGAAGTCAGTTGGATTCTGGGGACCAAACTCAGTTCATCACACTTATCAGCAAGGGCCCTTCCCTGAGGGGTCAGTCTTGATGGCCTCATTTTAATTTTAAACAAACTGTTGAAGCTGAACCTGGTGGCACACTCCCATAACGCCAGTGCTCAGAAGGTAGAAGCAAGAGAATCAGAATTCAAGGCTTTTCTTGGTTAGATAGAAATTTTGTGGCCAGCCTGGCCTATGTAAGACCTTGTCAAATAAATGATTGCAAAGCATACATTTTTTAGAACATAGGAAAGTGTCAGTTAGGAGGGAAGCTAGCCTATCTTTTGAAACAGCCACAGTCTACAGGCTCCACTTCTTTTTCTCTGTGATTACAGACCTAAGAGGATTCTGGTTATTTTACCAAGCTTTCTTCTTTCCTCTCAGTTTGCCAGACAGTACAGCAGGAATGAGCCCCTGACCTTTGCATGGTTACGCCGGTACATCAAGTGGCCTTTGCTTCCGCCTAAGAATATTAAAGACCTCATGGACCTTGAGGCTGTCCATGATGTCTTTGATCTTTACCTATGGCTAAGGTAACAAACCTTTTCTTTTCTATGCTCTCAATTTTCTAACTCATGGGGCAAAGTAAAAGTTTTGTAAGTGGGCTTCTCCTCTTTCGTGTTAGGGAGATACACGACGTATTATGTATTTTCCATAAAGGTGCTTGAGTTTATACTCATTCCTGAAAAGGAGTCCCTAAGATAGCCTCACTAATGAAAGAGTGGTCCTTGATCGAGAGCTTTGCTATCCCTTGAGTACTGTTCTGAAGTAAAGGACTTGAGCTCCATTTAGACTTAAACTCTGCAGTAAACAAAATACTGCTCTGTGTGTGTACATGTTTGTACAGGTTTGTATGATGTGGGTGGGATTGCACATGCAGGGTGCATTTTCTTCCAATCAGGCCAACTGTGTGGGGTTGGTTCTTTACTTCCATATGTTATGTGGGCCCTGTGGCTCTAACTCAGCTCACAGCTTTGTGAAGTAATCACCTCTATCTTCTGAGCCATCTCAACAGCCCAGGTCCTGCATTTCAACAATGCTAACTTGTGTATTGACATTTTCAAGAACCTTTGCTCTAGAGCAGAGCACTCAGGATTAACGAAAGAGTCAGGAGGATCTCTGGGAGGCCAGCCTGATCTACAGAGTTCGTTCCAGGACAACCAAGGCTTCATGGAGGAAAAAAAAAAAAAAAAGTCCCCTGAGGTGGGCTTCAGACACAGCCTCAGGCCTGGGCAGAAACAAAGGCTGCACGAAGGCACTGTACTAATAGAAAAGGAATGTGAACAATCCTGTTGTCAGGATGTGCGTGCATTGTTACACTTGGCTCAGAGCTGCTGCTCTAATGCTCGTTGTTCTTTTCCCAGCTACCGATTTCTGGATATGTTTCCAGACTCCAGCCTTGTTCGAGGTCTCCAGAAAGAGCTGGATACCATTATCCAAGATGGTGTGCACAACATCACCAAACTGATTAAAATTTCCGAGTCACACAAGCTTTTGAATCTGGAGGGCGTATTAGGAGAGGACCAGTCACGTTTTTCAGGAACTGCAAAGAGCCCAGCAAGAAGGACACGTGGCACCAAAAGCTCAGGGAGTAAAGCTGAAGAGCCTGTCAGCCCCAGTGCCAAGGAGCTGCCCCTTGCATCTAGGCTGGTGCAGCAAGGACTCCTCACTGCAGACATGCTTAAGCAGCTCCAGAAGGAATGGCTGACTCAGCGAACAGACCATGGCAAAGAAAAGGCAGGGACACGGAGAAAGAAGACTGACCACAACTCTGATTAGGTTTTTTTAATTTTGCAAATAAAAATCAATTTTAAATCCTTATGTACACGGCATTCGCTGCCTGTGGTAGGATTGTGGCTATGTCGCACTTTTTTTTGTTTGTTTATTTTATTTTTTTTTTTTTTTCACAAAAAAGTAAATTCCTAAAGCTATTTAAACTACTTACTCCAACTGTTAAAATAGAGTATGTTTAAGGTTTTACTGAGTTTTCATAATGGCCTTTTCTGGGCTAGCCAGGACACTGCTGTTTAAACTCGGCATGGCATCGCATCAGTTTGGGGAATCGTTAGGCCTGTTGAGGATTGTCACTGATGGAATCTTTGGCACACACTGCTCTGTGTTACACCCACTACCAGAGATTGTTCTAGAAGCTGGAAATACACCCTGAACAAGACGGAGTACAGCTCAACAGGGCAAGGACACTTGTCTCTCTAGTGCCCTGCTGTAGCCACACTGGGCTAACCTGACTCTGAAGTGAACACACATACAGGTAGGACTAAGTGATGGGAGAGTCGTCTCTGGGAAGGGGCGCTGTTAGATGACCCATGTTCAGTGGCCAGTCTGTTGCACCGAGGTCTCCATTTGCCCTAGGTGAAAATGTATTTAACAGAAATGTAAGCGTCAGCTTAGGAGTTAGTTGAACAGACATGGTTCGGCCTTCTTCAACTCTTCACTGGGACAGAGTGGACAGTCATGCTCAGAGTTGCTGGAAGCCTAAGTGACTGGACTGATGAGTGCCAGCCTGCCCACCGCAAGCATTTCCTAAGTGAGCCTGAAGGTTTGGGCCATTCTGGCTGAGAATGGGACTCAGGTCATTCTGAGAACTAAGCCAGTTTCCTTAGCATGTGCTGGATTGAACCTGACCGCAGGGGGCCACAGCCAGACACTATGGTAGTCACTCGGCTTTTCCTGGGTGCTCCTGCTCCGGGGTGTCATTTCATTTTCCTGAGATGACAGCCTTCATCTTGGGCCTTTGACCTCTTCCTCCCTTGCCCCTGAGTGAAGGACTGAAGTGCCTAGGAGATGTGATTCTTCAGATATCCTGCCTGGGAAGTCTAGCTTCTAGAACGTGCTTTCCTCTCTGACTTAACATGTGCAGTCTCTTGTCCATGTGGTCTCACAAAATTCCCATGAACTGAAGCCGACAGTGGGGCTTTAACAAATGGCAAGTTACGGTTCTCCAAGCTTCTCATGGGCAGTGAAGGACTTCTGGTGCTTTCCAAAGAGGCAGCTGCCCCTGCCCAGGCAATGGTCAGTCACTGCTTTGATTAATAAGGTTGTTCAGCAGAAAAGCAGGCAAAGCTGAAGCTCTGAGCTGACCAGGATGACACAGCCTATTCAGAGGACCCCTGTACAGTGGAGACCGTAGACACAGGTGTCCCCGTAGCCATCTGGTTAGCTGCTAATTTTACAGCATATTTTCTTCGTTTTTGGGAGAATAGAGTCAGGAATTTGTTTTTCAAGAAACCCCTTTTCCTATTGGGAAGGGTCTGTTGAAGTGTTGTCCTGTGTTTTGTTTTCCAATTAGCTGAAACTTCAACCCAGCAGGGTTTCAGTAGTAACCAAGTGAGCCCTGGGTGGATGAAGACGAGTTTGCACTGGTTTCGACCTGGGCCCTGGAATCAAGTTTCTGTTTGCTTCCTGGCTGAAGCATTTACAACTGTGATTTCAAGTGAGCCATTTAGCCTTTTAGGGCCAGCTTTCTCATCTCTAAGACACAGTAATTAAGTCCTCCATCCACAGTAGTAGCTGTTTATGCTAGTCTTCCTGAATTCACTAACCAGCCAGTGACTGGGAGGAGTGCAAAGGTTGGCAAGAAAACCAGGTGTCTTCATGGCTGCATACCCTTCCCACCTGGCACTTCCAGCAAGGCCTGGTGGCATGCATTTCTTTCTTTCTTTCTTTCTTTCTTTCTTTCTTTCTTTCTTTCTTTCTTTCTTTCTTTCCTTCTTTCCTTCCTTCCTTCCTTCCTTCCTTCCTTCCTTCCTTCCTTCCTTCCTTCCTTCCTTTCTTTCTTTTCTTTCCTGCTTTGTTTGTTGGTTTGTTTGACTTTTTGAGACAGGGTTTCTCTGTGGCACTCTGGTTGTCCTGGAACTGGCTCTGTAGACCAAGCTGGCCTTGAACTCAAAGATTGACTTGCCTCTGCCTGCTGAGTACTGGGATTAAAGGTATACACCCAGCTGCTTCTATTCTTTCTTAATACCTCCACCACAAACACACATACACACCAGCCCCAAGTTACTCCCTGTGAAATAAAGGCTGTCTTGGTTGAGCATTGATTGCTTTTCATTAACCATAGTAGAGGAATCATCTCAGCATTTTTGGGATCTGAGACCAGTACACTGCTCAGTCTCAATTAAGATGGTGCCTCAGAATCTGGGCAGTGGTGGCACACGCCTTTAGTCCCAGCGCTTGGGAGACAGAGGCAGGCGGATCTTTGAGTTCAGGGCCAGCCTGGTATACAGAGTGAGTTCCAGGACAGACAGGGCTACACGGAAAAACCCTGTCTCGAGAAACAACAAACAAAATTGTGCCTAGAGGGCCTGGGTATCTGCAGTTCTGTTGCTTGCTGGAGAAGAGAGAGGAACCCTGGAACTAGGAGTTACTGCTTAAAGTTGGCGTTGTTTTCTGTCCTAACTTGTCACAAGATTTTTCCTGGCTGAGTGGGCTTGCAACAGAGACCTGAGTGTGTTGCTTAGCAACAAGATTTTGTGGTGCCCGGTTCTCAAATAGTCAAGTAACCCATCAGTCCCCAACCTCCCCCTCTGCTGGCCTGCAGCTCCCACCAGAGCCTCTGAGTGTGTGGCAGAGGGAGGGACCAGCGACAAGGGAAGTTTAATCATTGATCCGAACAGTAAGTATTTAGTTCTAGCACCGAGCTCCCAGCCTGAACTAGAAGTGTGCAGCACTCACAGCGACTGGACGGAAATCTCTGCCTGTCCCAGGAACAACCAAGCTCGGGGAACATGTTTGCGGTACACTTGATGGCGTTTTACTTCACCAAGCTGAAGGAGGATCAGATCAAGAAGGTGAGGACTCGAAGCTGAGGTGTCTGGCCCAGTCTACATTGACAGACCCAAATGACTGCCTCTCAACATCAAAAGGGATTAAGGCGCTGGGGCGGGAGGGGGGTATGTCTCTAGGGGCAGAGTGCTTGCCTAGCTTGTGTGAGGTCCTGGATTCAACCCCCAGCATGGAAAGGAAAGAGTATTTAAGCGACTTTATTAGAAAAGATACTGGGAGCCAATACCAGTGACAGTCTCAGAGCAGAAAGGTAGCGAGTCTCCCACGTTCCTTACTGTCCTGAGTCCTGGCTTTCGGTCAGAGCCTCTTGGCAAATATGGAATATGAAAGTCTTTAGAAAACTCAAAGAACTTTGTGCCCAATTCAGGGCTATTTAGGGGTGAGGCCACAATGAAGGTGAGTCATTTGTAAAGAAGCAAGACTTTTAAAAGCATGTCTGATTATTCATGTATTTGAAATCAAATAAAATAGGGACACCAAGAGAAATACATGTTTATTTTGTTATTTTGATACAGGGTCTCATTATATGGTTCACACAGGTCTCAGGCTACTCCTGCCTCATTCTCCCAGGTATCTGGGATCACAAGCCATTAGGTATGGCTGAGATGTAAATTTTAATACACTTGTATTTTTGGTAAGCATGTGCCATTTGCCCATGACATCCTATTAATAATGTTGTTGACCTCTAGCTAATTTGTACCGGGCTGTGATTGGCTGATAAAATCAGGATTCTCTCCTGGCAGCTAAAATGAGCCCAGCCTGCTTCACTGGCTGCTGGCAACTGCAAGAAGGAGGCATGCAGCTTCTCAATGGATAACAGGAGTTCTCTGGGCAGCCAGACTCTGCCAAGGTCACCCAGGCTTTAAAAGTGAAATGAGGATCTAGCTGAAATTGGCAGATGCCTATTGGCTAGACCACAATGTGCTTTTTGAAATATGAGAGAGAAGTTTGTCCCTTGTAGCCCTCCTGTGCTGGTGGGTAAACTCCCACTGACTGCATTCCCATGAGAGCCAGGTGAGAGCCAGCAAGAGGCTGAGGAGCAGAAACCCATCACTTTAACAACTGTTTCAGCCTGTCATGTGCTGGCTGCTCTGGCTCTAAAGTCCTTGCAGCCCTGCCTCAGAACTCACTTTCTGTTTCTACCTGCTGGGCAGAGATGCTACCCCAGGCAAAATTTTGAGCCTGGAACCTTTAGGTTGCAAAGTCTGTCATTTCCTTGACTCCATGCAGTGGCGCCTTTTGCTCTAGCTGGGGCCTGTATGTCTGCCACCGCGGGGACAGGCTCCACTGATATAGTCCGGATTCTCTGGAAGAAGGGCCAGCTTTGTTCAATACTTGGGTTGAGTTCCCCCCTCACCACGGAAAGCTAGAAAGTCAGCAACTGCCAGAAGCCTCCCTAAGCAAGAGTCTAGCAGGTCCCTTGGGCTTGTGGGTAGACTGGTTTGTAGCAGGTATGAGTCACAGCTTGGAGGACATTCCTCCGCAGGTCAAATCAGCTTGTCCAAAGGCAAAGAGCATTGTCAGAGTGGAATTACCACGTGTAGTGGCTCCTGCCCGACCATTTGCACACGTCCTGCCTCTGGAGTTGTCAAGGTCCTGGGACACGCTCCCTTGCAAAGATTACTCCTCAGAGCCTTGCACCATGTTTGAAAATCTCCTCAGAATGACATTAAGACAAAAAGAAGGCCTGGCATTGATTTCCAGCAATATATTGACATATTTGACCTATTGATAATGCTGGGTTGGACCTGGTCATTGACCCACAGATGGTTCATTCGTAAGAATGGGGCAGACTGGGCTTTCAGTGTGTGTGTGTGTGTGATTGTGTGTATGTGTGTATTTAGAGTTTAGTAAGTCAACATTGCCGAAATGTGGAGATACTGAATCTCCTCTTTAATTTCCCTCAAGCCCTCCCGTGTGCGCTGTCAGCAGCTTCGCTCTGCTCTTGGTGTCGCGTTTACCATTAGTGGCGTGCACGGTGCTTCAACTCTGATTGCCTCCTCTACACACTTCCCCATCATCTTCAAGATCACTTTTCAGTGTCTTCCTTGCAGTCCATTAAGCACATGAACCCAATGGCATTTCACTTTCCCTCTTGCTGGTTGTTGGGAAACTTTCAAAGAATGTTTATTCTTTCCAACAGTTAAAATACTACTATATCAAAACAGCCATGTTCAGGTTCTCCCCTGAAACTGCTTCCTGATTTAGCTCAGCCTACAAACCAAATTCCTTCAACAACAACAACAAAATAACCACTACAGTGAACAGTGGTATATATTTATTATCCTCCCTTTTTGGCTAATTTTCTGAGAGTAAATTTCAGAATTGAAGTCAGTAAATCAAAGTGTGGAACCTGATAATGGTTCAATTTGTAGGATGAGACCTTTGGACTGAGTGATCTTTCTGGCCCCTCCAGGCTCCTTCCTTCTATAACTGAGAAGGCTAGAGATTTGAGGCTCCAAAGCTTGTTGGCTCTCCTATCCTTTTGGCTGGGGGTCTCTGAAGAAATGGGCTTCGGATCCTGCCACTCATGTTTTTGTGTGTGGTACATATGTGTCTATCTGGGTTGAAGATGGTGCTTTTTCTTTTTGGTCCCAACGTATGTCTCACCATCTCTCCTAGCTACTGTTTTAAGAAGGTACAAAGAATAAACAAACAAAAACCCCTAATTTGACATTCTTCCATGACTCATGCTCACTGAAAGAGCACCAGTGACTCAAGATGCTAAATGGTCCTTAGATGGCTGCTTACCTGTCACCCCTCCCCCATGACATATCTGAGAAGGCTGTCTGTGGATGTCTGGAGAAACTCTTTATGCTCAGGCTGAGCAGTAGGTTCAGGGCTCTGTCTGGGGGCTTTGGCGGGACAGTAAAGGATCCAGTTGAGTTCCCACATAGGGCATTCCATCCTCCCTCTGCCCCAATTACTTGGGTCATGTCCTTTCTACCCATATCTTTCCATTTGTGCAAGTTTGTACCAAATGATTAGTCATCAGCAGCCGAGCAGGAAGCCCTAATGAAGCATGACCTGGTTACTTCTCACATATGCTAAAAGCTCAATTGTCCTCTTTTTGTTGGTGGGCCTCTGATACTTTTCTGCACTCTCTGCTGGCTGACCCCTTCCAGGCCCCAGAGTCAAGGGGTCATTTCATCACTTTGGGCCTTTTGATTGGGTCGTTCTGTCCTCTGAGGCCTAACTGAAGAAGACTGTCACTTGTGTCCAGAACAAAGGTGGTGTAAGGTGCTTGTTGGTACAGTTCGTCTATGGGGCTTGTGGATATGCCTGTGGAGTTCATAGTCTAGTTCCATTATGCTATCAGGGCTCTGATTGTCGCCTGCCTCATCTTCAGCTATGAACTGAAATTTGGCCTTATCTGGCCACCTTAAAGGGTCGTGGATGTTTCATAGAGTGACATGTGCAAAAACACTTTGAAGAATGCAACACATGTTTTCTGACTTGAATAGTGTTCTCCTTCTGGGAGTGTGCCTGGAATCAGGCCAGCCTGGGATCTGAATGGGAGGAGATGATGCCCAGCAAATGTAACAGGCTGTTTCTTCCTGCTGATCTATAATCCATCCTCGGGAGCCTGAGAATCAGCAATTGACCGAGACATTTTATTGCCGTTCTTAATGTGACATGTTAATATCGAGACTGAATCATCACAGTGATTTTTATAACTTCACATATTTTGGAGCAATGCTCCTCTGCCTCAATCCTGGTTACTTAAATGACATCTCATTCCCAATGACAATTTGAAATGATTTGTTTTGTGTTCTGAGGCTTCTGTAGTCCAGGCTGACCTTGAACTCCCTCTACAGCCAAGGATGATCCTGAGCTCCTGATCTTCCTACTCTACCTCCTATGTGCTAGAATCACAGATATGTGCCACCATGGCTTTAAAACTTAGAGTTCTAGACAAGCACTCATGGCAACCCGGCTGTTAAGTTTGTATGCTTGACACATTTCAGCAGCTGCAGCAATATGAGGGCTCCTGGCTGCCTGAGTTCGCTGGAAATCCTCGAGGGCTGTAATCGCCCTGTCTGCTGTGGAGAGAAAATGGCAACAAGAACCAACCATGCCCTGGCAGGAGGACCTAGAACCTGAGGACAAAAACATTCTATCCGAAGAACACGAACTGTCATGGTTATGACAGTGACCCTTGGTGGACATCTGGAATATGCAGGCTGCCTTCTTCTTTGGTTTTTCCATGGTTTTTCCATCGTTCTGGTCTTTGGTACCATGTTTGTGGCTTATTTGTTTGATTACAGGATGCAAGAGTGGGCCCACGTGGAAGCTGAAAGACTTGTGAAATATCAAGAAGCCAATGGCCTCCCCATCATGGAATCCAACTGTTCTGAACCCAGCAAGATCCGGTTACCAGAAGATGACTGATGAATTACTGAGTAGGGCTTAAGAAGCACTGCTTTGTCTGCCCCGTTATTCTCCTGGTTCCTCAGAACTCTGTATTAAAGGAATTTCCTGTAAAAAATATAAAATAAAAATAAAAATTAGAGTTCTAGTTAGTGAGCCTCTGTCTCAAAAAGCAAAACAAAACTTCATCTGAATTAGGATAACGTCACTACCTCACTTAAACTAAAACAGAAATTTAGAGAAAGATTACAATTGGAAATCAAATTTACTTCTAAGCTTCCTAGCATCCTAGCAAAGAAATGTGTTTGGATCTATCAGTTGGGTGAAAGAAAGCTTCCATGGTAACTCAGGCATGGTGACACATACGTGCAATCCCACTCAGAAGGCAGAGACAGGAGGATAACTGGTTTCAGGCCCATATGGGCAACTTAGCAAGTTTCTAGGCTACTCTGATCTACATGGCTGCATGATGAGACCCTCTCTCAAAAAAAAAAAAAGAGAGAGAGAGAAAAGTGCACAAACCTGAGCTTCAAGGCAGAGCTAATCCTCCCATCAGAGAGACAGTGGTGAGGCCCTGAATTGGGGAACAGATACTCAAGCACCATCACCCCCGACTGAAGTGGGGTATCACTTCTTCCAGTCTCCCCTCTCTAGTCTCCCATTCTGTTCTCCCCCTTCCCCTGCCTTGTCCCCAGGAGTGCTCATGACAAAGCCATCCCCAGAGTCAGGAGTGTAGCTCCTTGGTAGACCTGGGAGTTCACAGCCTCAGCTGGGAGGGCAAGCACCTGCAGCGGCCAACCCTGGCCAACCCAGCATGTGTTCCAGGTGGACAGGTTCCTGTATGACATGCGGCTCTCAGACGAGACCCTCCTGGACATCATGGCCCGGTTCCAGGCCGAGATGGAGAAAGGCCTGGGGAAGGACACCAACCCCACCGCCTCAGTGAAGATGCTGCCCACATTTGTCAGGGCCATTCCCGATGGCTCAGGTAAGTGGGGCTCAGGCTGGCCGGGACCCCTTCCCTCCCTTCCCATACCTTAGCTGGTGAGTGCCTGTTGCTTGCCCCTGTCCCTTTCCTTCTTCCCCACATCCCTCTGCCTCAGTCCTGCTAACTGAGCACTTTTGGGGTCCACAGGCAGGAACCCTTTGATTTCTCCTCTGCCCATGGACTGTGTCCTCACTCATTCCATTTGCCTCCCTGCTGAAGAGTTCCCCACTTTTGCTCCTGTAAGTGTCACCTTAATCTTCCAGGTAGAGCCCTAGAGCAACACTGCCTCTCTCTGGGAAGTGCCCAGTGCTGGACTAGGGGCTTGTTAGGACCCTTGTCACAGTGGTGGGGACAGTCTCCAGATGCCAGGATTTAGGCACCGCACTGTTCTGAGTGCTTACCAAACACTGGCCCCTGACACATGTTGAGTGAATGGAACGAGGCCTTCTCTCCTGGGCCTTCAGCTTCCAGGCTAGAAATAGTGAGTGGTGATAGGAAGCTTGTGGTGAAGTAATGAAGTGGCCACCCAAGGAACCCAGCTCCAGGCCCAGCTCTGTCACACCTTCGTGGCTTCAGGCAGCGCTTAGCCAATTTTTTCATCTGTCAGATGAGAGAACTTGACCTGTCCATACGCTCACTGGGTATCAAACCCAGGGCCTTGGCCATGCTGGACAAGTCCCTGTCACCGAGCCACATTCTCAGCTCCTGTGCATTGGGCTTCTGTTGCTGTTCTGCTCTTGGGGTTGAGCTCAGGGACTCTGAGGTAGTCCAGCCAGCCACAAATGATGGCCTCAGCAGTCTCCACTGGGACCTGGGTTCCATGTTTGTCTGAGGGTAAGATCAACCCATCTGCGACAGCTCCTAAACACGGCCCCTGGAGACTCCAGTGACATCCCCACAGATATTGTGGATTAACACAGTACAATTCTGCCATAGTTCACAAAGCCAGAAGTTTGAACTGGGCCTCACTGGGCTAAAGTGAAGTTGCCAGCAGGCCTGTATTCCTTCTGGAGACCTTGGGGGCAGTTAAGGGAAGACCATTTTCTTGCCTTTTCTAGCTTCTAGAAGCACCTACATTCCTTGCCTTGTGCCCCTTTCCATCCTCAAAGCCATCACTGTCTTCAGATCTTTCTCTGACTCTGGCCTTCTGTCTCCCTTTTCCATATCTGAAGTCCCTGTGATTACATCAGGCCTTCTGAGAAAACCCATGCCAATCTCTCAACATAAAGATCAGCTGATGAGCAATTCTAATTCTGCCTGCAATCTGCAACCTTGGCTCTCCCCTGCCATGTGCCCTAACACAGGAGTATGACCCAGAGATTGGGACGTGGGCCTCTGGGGCTGAGGAGGGGCATTATTTGGCCCACCACCATAGCCTAGTGCTCTCTGGAAGGAGCCATGAGCCCCCCGCCCCCACAGCTTTCCACCTGCAGCTCTAGTAAGCCATAAGATTAAAAAAAAAAAAAAAAGTGGTGGTCTTCTTTGAGCACATAGTGCCATTGTGGAAGGCTAAGGCCTCTCTGTCATGTGGTTCTCCCAGAATATCACAGGGTGACTGCTGCTGCTGGGTCTCTCTGGGAAGCAAGAAAATCCCGAACAAAACACTTAAAACCTAAACTATTCCAGTTACTGGCTGAGCTGGTGACTGAGCCTCTAGAACGGTGGCAAGTGTGCTACTCAGAACTATGATCCTCAGTCCCAAAGGAACATTTTGATGTGTCGCCTTCCAGGTCTTTCTTCTCACTTTGAAACAATCCTCCAGACCCAAGGGAACCTTGGTGTTATGACTGGAGTTGACCAGTCAGAGGAGGAAACCCATGTAGGAAAGATGGCCATGCCTGCTGGTTGGCAGGGCCCTGGGGGACAGGACTGACATATTTTTTTCTTAGAAATACCATGTTTTTCCAGGACAGACATGTTTTCCACTGGGTCCTCCAGAGGTAGATCCAGGGGCTGTCCCTATGGTCCCCCTTTTGCAGAAGCCATTCCCCTCAGTGCAGGAGCCAAGCTCCCCCTCCTCCCCTAGACCCAAATCCTGACAAAATCTGTTTCATGCAGGCAGTGTCTAGTGATGGTCACTGTGTTTTTGGGGGG
>NW_026590343.1:0-28622 GCF_907164565.1 Psammomys obesus
TACAGGCAGCACCATTCTTTGGGCTTGTGTCCTGGTGGGATAAGAACGGAGAAAGTGAGCTCAGCACTGACACACATGCCTGCATTCTCTCTGTGCTCTTGACTGGATGCAACCAGCTGCTTCAGGTTCCTGAGCTGGCTTCCCGAAGTGACTGACTATGCTTTACAACTGTGCGTTCAGATGAAGGTTGTGCCCCCTGTTTACTTTTCACCAGAACACTTTATACTAGCACCTGGACAGAAAACTAAGGTATTCTTCCACCTTCAATCCCTGATTGCTCACCTTCTATCGATGTTCACTTCCAGCTCTCAGGTTAGGTTTAGAGGTACAGCTGGGGCAAGAGCAACAAGAAAAGGACAGAGTGACTCCTATGGAGGCTCATGCAGGCTCAGGAAGGGCAGGAGATGAATGGTGAGCTTCTCCCGAATATGGAACAGCTAACTAGTTTCTAACTGATATGCTAAGAAGACTATGATATAATACTTGATCCCTGCATACTTAATTATTCTTCATGCTTTAAAAGATGACATTAGGTCACCTTAACAATGCCATTATTAACTATCAAAATGAATAAAATCCTGATACCCACAGCTCTGCCAGGTCAGTACCCATTCCCATTCCCATTCCCCAAATGCCCTTTATCATTACATTGTTGATAGAACTTGAGCAGTTTAACTTACTGTGTGCTTAGGGTTTCTAAATATCAGGCTGTTTCCCTCTTTTTGTGTCCCTGAAGCCTTCCTCCCTCTCACACTGAAACTGTCTTCTCCAGAGATTGTACATACATGCGTGGTGAGCAGACCTTTGGAGCTGTCAATGGAAACAGGCTCCCTGGAGTGTAATTCCCTTGCTTTACTCCTGTGGTGGCCCTTTCTTAGAACAAGGAGGAGGAACATGGCCCTGGCTCTTGATTCCTGAGACACTTCTCCAAAGTATTTTATGAGATGCTTTTCTTGGTTGGAAGAATAACAAAAAACCTGTAGTTTACCACACATTCTCTTTTCCTGAGTAATGGAATTGTGTTTGCTTTGGCTCTGTTTATAGCTTACCATAAGGTATGTTGTTTTGCTATGTTTGAAACAATCATCAGTCATTGTCCTAAGCTGCTTAATTGGCATTTTAGGTACAAGACATAGGTACAGAGTTTTAGCCTCAGAATTGTTCCCTGTCTCCCTTTCGCCCTCAACCTGCCTAGTCCCTCTAACATTACACTTATAAAATGACTGTGGCAGTTTGACCTTTTGCATTTGTCCGTGAGTATGAGTCCAGAAATCTGTGACGTCATACAGTGCAAATAATGTGTATTCGAAAATCTTAAGAAATTTGAAAATGTCCTAAGAAGGCAATGTGAACTTTTCACTTTGGTATTCATGGTGAAAGCATTGTGTGTGTGTGTATGTGTGTGTGTGTGTGTGTGTGTGTGTGTGTGTGAACTGTGAGTGTGACAACTCAGGAGCCTAGAATATGTGCCTTCCTAAGGAACAAACGTTATCTGTTCTCAACACGGGCATCATGACAAGTCTGACCGGAGCCTCTTTCTCCTCTCTTGGGAAGAGAAGCCTCCTTATTTTCCACGGTGCCCACGTTTTTGCCCTTTGGGAGAATGACATACAAGAACCTTTTCTTGCTGGAACAGGCTCGTTCACCCAACGACAGCGACTATGGTTGTTCTTGGTGGTAACGATGGTCAATGGTGCTTCAGCCTAGATCTAAAGAGCTCAGGAAGAGAACGAGCATAGCAGTAGAGCTGGTCGCTGACCATCCCATTTTGTTCCTGGATGAACCTACCACCGGCATGGAGTTGACTACAGTGCTCAATGTCATCTCAGTCCTGAGTAGGTAAGAGCTACAGTGACATCCTGTTTTTATTTACTTAATACCTGGTCACGTGTGTGTGTGTGTGTGTGTGTGTGTGTGTGTGTGTGTGTTTCAGGAGACTCAGAAGTAAGCTACAGAATTCATCCTTGTTTATCAGTGGGGTACTTTAGTTAACAAAGCAGAGGCATCAAGAACAGTGAGACGGATGGTGAAGGTGGAATACTGCTTTAAGTACCATGTCCCTGACACCCTCAAGCATGTGACAAGTGACCTCTGGCTGAGAGGCAGAGATCCAGACAGAGAGGTAGCTGCAGTGAAAGTGCATTTGCTCTGAGGCAAAGTGTGTTTGCTGTGTTTGGAACATTATAGAGACAGGGTGGACTAAAGCCTGGTGGCCTGAGGAGAAGGAAGGTGTCAGGAGCACTGCAGCAGACACCAGAGCCTGGGTGACTTGACAGAAGTTATGTTTCTTACAGTTCTGGATCCTGGAAGCCAGATATTATGGTGTCCACAGGCTGTGTCTGTTGAGGCCCGTCCACTGAGCTTGGGTGGTGCCTCCTCCCTCTGCATGTGTCTGTGCCCCAATCTCTTATCACACCACTTAGTTTAGGACACACTTGTGGTGTGATTTAAGTGTGATTACCTTTTTAAAGACTCTGTCTCCAGTCCTGGCTTCATTGTCAGTTCTTCAATTGAGGTCTTCCAAGCCCTCCACATTCACAACTGAAGTGTGTGTACAGGGTTGGATGGAGAGTCCTAGGTCCCTTGGATCACTGTGAGTAAGAAGGTTTCCCCGAGGCCGGGCATGCAGGAGGTTAGCTGTAGAGGAGATCAGTTGTGGTGGAGGTGCGCAGGGCACCTTGAGGAGGAGAAGATATGGGCAGCAGGCTGAGATGAGGGAGTGCCTCAGCTGGGAGATGGCTGGAGGCACATGGGCTTCCTAGACAATTAACTGCATTATCTCAGGGATTAGCCCTGGATGTGGTGCTGAGGGAATGGTTTCTGAGGTGTGACTCCCAGCCCTGAGAAGAATGAAGGAAGGGAAGCGACAACTCCTTCCCTTAAGAAAGAAGGCTGCAGCTGAAGTATTTATAGAGAAAAAGAGTAACCATCAGGTTTTATACATTTTAAAAATTAGTAAGAGTTTCAGACTGACTGAAAACCCCAAGAACCACATAAGCCTAGACTCCTGCTGTTGGCCTTTGCTGTGCTGTCTTTCCTGCCTGCCTGTGTTCTCTGTTCTGACATCAGGGTCCATCACCCTAAATAGTCCTGCCTGTAGCTCCAGGAACCAAGAGGCTCCCAGAGGACCTTCCCAGTGAGGAGGTCAGCAAGCAGAGCCTGCCACCCCCCTGTCAGGGGTCACCACTTCCTGTCTGTCCCCTTCCTGTCTGCTTCAGGATACTCTAAAATGGAGTTTTGTCAGTTTCCAGTGTGGAGCGCTTCTCTCTGCTGTTTCTCCTGCCATTGCTAGTGTTAGTGCATGGGGTCATGCTAAGCGTGATTTACCCCAGTGTTCTGGGAGCAGACTCAGGCCCTGACATGCTGTGTTCCCCTTGGCCTCCAACACAGCTGGCAGTGTATAGGAATATGTTTAAAAATTCATGGTAGGAACATTTTAAAAAAGTTTTCACATTGATTGATTGTGTGTGTGTGTGTGTGTGTGTGTGTGTGTGTGTGTGTGTGTGTGCACGTGTGTCTGTCTGCATGTGTATAGCATCATGTACAGGTCAGAGGACAGCTTAGGGAGTTGGTTTCTCTTTCTACTGAGTGGGTTCTGGGGACTGATCTCAGGTCTCCACAGTTGGCAGCAAGCGTCTTTACCCACTGAGCCATCCAGCTTGCCTACATGAATCTTGGCCATCTAATCATGCTGGTGATTGCTAGATTCTACGATATAAAATTATAATTTTTTTTTTGCTATTTATTGATCGGTTGTCAGGGAGAACAGTCGTCTATTAAGCCCTTATTCTGCTCCCCATCTTGTCTCTACCATCTAGCTTCCGTGTGAGCTGATAACTTCTGCTCTTGTTTATTTACTTCCCAAACAGATCTGTCATTCTGTGTGGTTTCTCTCCTCAGCTTCCATTTTGCACAATGGGCTGTTACATGCGATTCCTCATTTTTCCAAGTAGTAAATCAATCCTGGAGCCAATAGAAGGCCCTTAACTGTGAGGGTTTTTTATATTTTTATCTGTTCTTTTTAAGAATTTCACACAATATATTTCAGTCCTATTTTTTCCTTCAACAAGGATTAATATTTTTAAAGTAACACTTTTTAAACAAAATCTTTGACTAGGGCTAGAGAGAGGGGTGAGCAGTTCAGAGCACTGGCTGCTCTTCCAGAGGACTCAGGTTCAATTCCCAGCACCCACATGGAGGCTCACAGCATCTCTTCCACAGTTCCAGGGAATCTAATTCATACTTGTCACCTCCAAGTGCACAGGAACACATGTGGTGCTCAGACATACATTCAGGCAAAACAACCATACACATAAAGTACAGCAAATAAGTATAGTTTAACATTCTTTTTTAAGATAAAATTTTACTTTCCTTTAAAAAAAAAAAACATCACCTTCTCTTTCTCTGTTGTGAGGACGGCCAGGGTTGCGAAGCGCAGCTGTGAGAGGAGGTCCTGATGCCACTCAGGGCCAGTCCTGGGCCTTGCTTTGAGGAAGGCTCTAACCCCCTCTGCTCTGCCTCCATCTGCCTAATGTTCTGGCTTTCCCTGCTCCACTTTGCTCTTCTAGTGGTCTCTTTGATCAATTTAATTGCACACCAGCTATTTCTCTTTCTCCTCATCCTTCTCTTTTTTATTACTTCCGTCTCCCCCGTCTCCTCTTCACCCCCTTCCTCCCTTTCTCAAGCATATACAGGGGTGCTCCATCACCTGTCTCAGTGAGCTCCAGTAGCTTCTGGAGGGACATTTGTACTTCCTGCTGTGTGCAGCTGTTCTCTTCTTAGATGGTGGTGCTCTGTGTTACCTTCCCATGGGATGTGAATCTCTTTTGCTTACAGGAAATCCTGGTCTAATTCTGAGCCACCTGTGTTGCTGTTCCTCTGTGGCCTGGTTGTCTCTGAGGCAGTCTTCCTCTAGACAGTCTGCTACCTCACAGCATCTGCTTAGGAGAGGCATTTCTTCAAGTTTCGTGGATTTATTATTTTGCTATGGAGATCAGGCTGAGCTCATTTTCATTCTAAATGCTAGAATTCAAGGTGCACACTGCCAATCACAGATATTTAGGTCTCTTTTTTACTTTTCCTCCTTTCCTCCTTCCCTCTCTTCTTCTTTCCTTCCTTTGAGGAGGAAGCTCCCTTCCTGTCCTTCTTTCTTTCTTCTTTCCTTCCTTTTTTTTCTTTCGTTCCTTTCTTACATTCTCTCTCTCTTTGAAACAGAGTCTCTTATGTGATCTAGGCTATCTTCCTGGTTGCTGGGAGTATACGGATATGCCACCATACCCAGCATTTGTGAAAATGTTTAATAGCAGCGTTAAACACTATTTTGGCTATTGGTTCTCCTACCAGAATATATGACTCTCTGAAATCCTGCTTCAGTTTTCCCTGTTATGGAATTAAACCAGTGATCAAATCCCAGCTTTGCTCCTCTCTAGCTGTGACCCCTTGGCCTTCTACGCTGATCTCATTAAAGTTGAGATGAGGTTATAGCTGATGCATTCAGCAGGGAGATCAAGTGATTAGTCATGTGACTCATATTATCAGAATAATGAAAACCAGTTCCTGAAGAAGCAGAAAATCTGTGTGACCAGAGGGAATTGAGTCACAGTTTTAATGTTTGCTCTGTCATTGGTTGTCAGGCTTGGGTGAGCCTGCAGATCACCTGGGCTGCCTGTTAGTGATCCAGTTCACAGTCTGAGATTCACGCTGCTCAGGGATCTATGCTGTCAATCAAACTCATGTGGACTCTGGACCACTAACAGTTCACACTTTAAGAATCCTTGTCTTTCCAGCTCTTACTATTTCCCACTTCTTACATAAAATTCCATTCACTCTGCCCAACAGTTGGCCATCAGGCTCAGCCTCTGCTTTGATAGTCTGCAGGGCAGAGGCTTTCAGAGGCCCTCTGTGGCAGGTTCCTTGTTTGTTTCCTGTTTTCTTCTTCTGGCTTTCAGAAGCCCTCTATAGAAGGTTCCTAGGTTGTTTCCTGTTTTCTTCTTCTTCTGATGTCCATCCTCTTTGCCTTTCAGGATGGGGATTGACCGTTTTAGTTAGGGTCCTCTCTCTTGCTTAGTTTCTTTAGATGCACAGATTTTAGTGGGTTTGTCCTATGTTGTATGTTTATATGAGTGAGTATATACCGTGAGTGTCTTTTTGCTTCTGGGACAACTCACTCAGGATGATCCTTTCCAGGTCCCACCATTTACCTGCAAATTTCATGATTTCCTTATTTTTTATTGCTGAGTAATATTCCATTGTATAGATGTACCACAATTTCTGCATCCATTCTTCAGTTGAGGGGCATCTGGGTTGTTTCCAGCTTCTGGCTATTACAAATAAAGCTGCTACAAACATGGTTGAGCAAATGTCCTTTTTCTGTACTTGAGCCTCTTTTGGATATATGCCTAGGTGTGGTATGACTGGATCTTGGGGAAGCGCTATTCCTAGTTGTCTGAGAAAGCGCCAGATTGATTTCCAGAGTGGTTGTACAAGTTTACATTCCCACCAGCAGTGGAGGAGGGTTCCCCTTTCTCCACAACCTCTCCAGCATGTGTTTTTGATCTTGGCCATTCTAATGGGTGTAAGGTGAAATCTCAGGGTTGTTTTGATTTGCATTTCCCTAATGGCTAATGAGGTTGAGCATTTCTTTAAGTGCTTCTCTGCCATTCGATATTCCTCTATAGAGAATTCTCTGTTTCCCATTTTTCAAGTGGATTACTTTGTTTGCTGCTTTTCAGCTTCTTTAGTTCTCTATATATACTGGATGTGAGTCCTCTGTCAGATAAAGGGTTGGTGAAGATTCTTTCCCAATCTGTAGGCAGTCGCTTTGTTTTGATGATGGAGTCCTTTGCTTTGCAGAAGCTTTTCAGTTTCATGAGGTCCCATTTATTGATTGTTGCTCTTAGAGCCTGTGCTGTTGGTGTTCTGTTCAGGAAGTTTTCTCCTGTACCAATGAGTTCTAGGGTATTCCCCACTTTTTTTTCTAGCCAATTTAATGTGTCTGGTGGGTCTCCACAAGGAGAGCAACAGAACAAGAAAATTTGAACACAGGGAACTTCCCAGAGACTCATACTCCAACCAAGGACTATTCATGGAGATAACCTAGAACCCCTGCACAGATGTAGCCCATGACAGTTCAGTGTCCAAGTGGGTTACATAGTAATGGGAAGAGGGACTGCCTCTGACATAATCTGATTGGCCTGCTCTTTGATCACCTCCCCCTGAGGGGGGAGCAGCCTTAACAGGCCACAGTAGAGGACAATGCAGCCACTTTTGATGAGAACTGATAGACTAAGATCAGAAAGGAGAGGAGAACCTCCCCTATCAGTGGACTTGGGGAGTGGCATGCATGCAGAAAGGGGATGGAGGGTGGGATCGGGAGGGGAGGAGGGTGGGGCTTATGGGGGGATACAAAATGAAGAAAGTGTAGTTAATAAAAATATTAAAAAAATAAAATATACATAGCAAAAAATGAAAAAAAAAGAATCCTTGTCTTTTAAATAGAAGCTTGGAGCTTGGTTTCTCTCCCAGGTGCACAAAACAAGTGAGATGAGATGTTTATTAGGGAAATTCAAGTTGAAATGGGAACAAAAAGGATAACTTCAGAAATAAAATATTTTGTTGAGAATTTCAAGGTTTCGATGTCCAGCACTAAAGATGTTTCCCTCTTTCTATTTAGTGTGTCGAAGAAGGGACGGACAATCATCTTCTCCATAAGTCGGCCTTGGCCCTCTAGCTTCATAAAGTTCAACAGCCTCACCTTATTAGCCTCAGGAAAAGTCATGTTTCATGGGCCAGCGAAGAGTGCTTTGGAGTACTTCAAATCCCAAGGTTTGGTTGGCTCTGCTCTGAGAGCTTCTTCATCCACAGGGTCTGTGTAGAGAACAGGGGTCATCAGGGCTGCTGTCTGACCCAGTGCACACTCACTGTGTGTGGGTTTCTCCACTGTAGATACCTTTGGTCGATTTGGTGACAGGACTTTGGTCAGTTTTACAGTACTGGCTTGTTGTAAGGTTTCCTGTCTTTCTCCTGTCCTGTATCCATGCCTGTGTTTGAGTGTTTTTACTGAACCCCATGTTCTACTTTCCAGTTGTGGTGACCCTCTTAGCTGACACGCTGGCCTCAGGGGCAGTTATCTGTCATTGGAGCAGCTTTGGGAAGGCCCAGCATCATGTCATTCTTGCTCATGTTGATGGTGGTTTTCAGTTTCCCCCTAGGGTGTGATCTGAAGCTGAGAAGTGGGAGCTGTCACTTAATTAGTGATACCTTTACATTTCAGGTTCTGGCTGTGCTTGGGGCTAGAGAGACTTAAGTCTGGCTGCATATTTTTATCTCCCTGTTTTCTTTAGAGTCAGATTGGATGATGAAATATTTTTCAATGTTCATGCAGTCAGCTTCATCTTTTAGCAATATGAACACAGTTATGGAGGGTTTTCTTTGACTGCAAATATAGGTTTAGATATATGTTGTCGAGTACTCTTTATTTGTTTTTGGTTAATCTTTGTCATTTAATAAAGTCCAAACATTTGTGAGTTTATAGAGTCCTATAAAAATTTAGGCTAAGTTTAAATGATTGTTTCACAGGAAGAGATCACATAGGTATATATATATATATAGCATATGTATATATTCACATATGTATATGTACATATATATAATTATGTATATATAATATATATATATGACAGAAAACTGAGATTGCTGAACTATTTTGAGTGTATAAAATATCAAAGGATCAATTAGTGATGGGAAGAGCAGGAAGAGGAAGAAGTTACATTCTGTCTTCCTTCCCCTCCCCTACTCTCTGAAAGAGGGTCCTCAGGTGTGTGCTTTTGGACTGTCTCCTTTGTAGGTTACACAGATTACTACAAGGATACCCCTGTAGACTCATTCCTGGACTACCTTATTAGAGGTCCATTTGCCATGGACACAAAGGAGGATGGGCATGAAGGTATGTGGGTTTTCTAGAGTCACAGATTTTTGCCTAACTCTTTTCATTAAAATGCAACAATGTGGTTCATTAGAATATAGTCATTTTATGTTCATTTAATGTCCTAAAATTAACTAATATTTTGCTTGGTGTTAGCGCTGGGTGGTTTTTATTTAATTTATGAGAGAACATTCATACGATATTGTCAAAATGGAAATTTCTGTTAGAAAGTGAATGCACTTACTGTCTGTCATATTGTTCTTTCTATTGTTTTAGGTAGGATTTGCTCATGTAGCCAGCCTGACCTTTAATGTATGCTCTTCCTACCTCACCTCACAAGGACAGGCATTGCAGAGTGTGGTGGCTAGTTTTATGTCAACTTGACCCAAGCTAAAGTCATCTGAGAGGAGGGAAACTCAGTTAAGAAAATGGATCTATAAGATCAGGTTATAGAGAAGCATGTAGGGCATTTTCCTGGTTAGTGATTGGTGGGGGAGGGCCTGGCCCTGAGAGCTGACCCTGGTGGTGGGGGAGCAGGTGAGCCTGCCAAGGCCAGGAGAGCAGGAGAGCTGACCCTGGCTGTTGCTGGCTGTAGCATTGGGGGAGCTAGCCAGGGCGGTGCTGGAGAGCTCCCCCTGGTGGTGTGTGTATGGAGGAGCTGGCAGACTGACCAGCTCAGCTACCACCTAGGCCCAGATCCAGGGTTTGAGTTGGCCCACCCCAACATGTACCCGTATGTGAACTGCTGGAGCGTGTGAAGGAGCCAGCCCTGCAGATCCAGAACTGCAGGATCTCCATGACTCAGGACAACTGGACATGCCAGAGCTGCCTGTGAGGCTCCAGTGTTGATAGTGTAGCAGGACACATTGGCCTCAACACAGACCAGAGACTCATTGTCATCCACATTTGCAAGTAAAGATGTGGGACAAAAGGTCATATTCTGTGACACACTAACACTCTACAGCTTTAAAAAACAAGAAAGAAATTTGGCCCTTAGTACATTCGAATATACATTTACATGTGTCAGAAACCAGGCAGCAGACCTTTATATTAAGAAGTATAGATCCACATGAGAACGAAGCCAATGCTAAGAATTAGGATCCAGAAGGGAAAAGACCTTCAGGTTGCTGTATCCCTGGGATAATGACAGGAGCCATGTCAGTGAAGGATGCTTTTCTTATGTGCGAAGGAATTATACACTCTCAACATTTTTACTCTCAAAACTTGTTGGGCTGAGGACTTAGCTCAGCTGGAGAATGCTTGGCTAGTGAGCACAAAGCCTGGAGTTTGGTTCTTGGCACTGCATACCTGTGAAGGTGTCTGCCTGCAATCAAAGCACTTGCCACATAGAAACAGGAGGCCAGGGGAAGTTCAAAGACACCCTTTGTCAAAGTCCAGGTTTGATGAGTCAGTGGTCGGGGAGGGGAGCACTGAGGCAGGTGGAAGCAGCATTGGCCATCTGGGGTCAGTCACACAGGTGAATGTTGCCTTTTTCCCTTTATGGGGTCAGTCTGCGACTGACATCTCTATCTCATACTCTATATCTAGATTCCAAAGCCTCTTAAAATTGGAGACCTCAGGAGGCAGCCAGGAAGGACAGAAGAGGGAAGGAGATAAAGTTTCCTCTCTGCTGCTTCAGGACAGTCTGGTCTGCTACTGACAGGAAAGCCTAAGCTGGCCACTATTTTTCCTGCAGCCAGGGCTGCAAAAAGCAAGTAAGAGTAGGAGAGTAAGCAGTAAGAGGCTTCTAGCCAGCAACTGCAGGGAACTGTAAAAGGCCATCTTTGATCTGTAGATAGGCCTGTTGGCTAAAGTAAGCCTGCTGATGGCAGAGCCCTGAGTCTGTTAACTTATCTGTGAGTCCAGAGGGGAATGAGAAAGAAGAGATAAAACATAGACCACACACACACACATTCAATGGATGAGGCAACAACTTTATTGTCCTGGTTACACTTATTACACCCTGAGCATAAGCTGTGTACCTCAGAGAAAGAATTACCTCACAGTCAAAACCATTATGACAGGAAGACTTTTAGTGATTGCTTGTTTTGGTACTAAGGTAAACAGTTCTTCATCTAGTTTTACATCTCAAGATACAAAGTAAATTCAGAATGACAGTGTTTTACAACGTAAGCTGACAAGGTATAAGGAATTACAACAAAACAGTTTGTAACTTTTGACACTAAGTTTTGTACTTAATTTAGATATTTCTTGGTAGTCCTATTACATTCTGGGTTCATGAGAAGTTCACATCAACTTTCCTGTATTTATTGTGCAGTCCAGGATTCCTGTCATCTCTAGAATGAACGCTTATCTGAAGCCACAAGCCTGTGTCCTAGTGAGGCATCTAGAGGTCCACAAAAGTATTTACTGCAGCTGCAAACTTTTTATTGACTATTTAACTCCTTAAATTCTAATGTTGTTTCAGTTCAAATCAGGAATTCCTTAATCAGGAATTAGTTCATCTGAACATCGGTAAAGATGCCATAGCAGGTGTGTTCAATCAGAGTGGGCAAATACCCAGAAAGTGAGGGTTCACACCCTGCCAGAGTTTTGAGAGATAGAGCAGCACAGAAAGAAAGAAGGGGTGTCAGCGGCTGGAAACAATTGTGAGGGTACATCACAGTACAGACCTTGCAGAACACTGGACTACCTTCCAGAAAGCCTCATGCTTACTGAACATCCTCGAGACCATGGTTCTTGGCAAGCCTTTGCTACATAGAACTTTGAGGCCAGTCTGGTTTAGATTAGACTTTCTCTCAAAGAAAATCCATAGATAATTTATGGGTTATTTATGAAAAGTTAAATTGTCGTCTGCTAACTGTTTATTTTTTTGTCTTTATCTGCTTTTTATCCAATGTTGATGAACATGAAGAGTTTTTAGAGACAGATCATGAAGTGATTCAAAAATTAGCCAGAACGTATATCTACTCCTCCTTCTACAGAGAAACAAAAAATGAATTGGATCAAGTCCTGCAGGAGCCGCAATTGGAGATGAGCTCAGCCTTGAAGGTCTCCTGTGTCACCCCCTTCTGGCATCAGCTCATGTGGATTATACGTCAGTCTTTCAAAAATGCCAAGGGTTCTCTAAGGGTCACTATGACTAAGGTAATCTGATAAATTATTCTAATTGTATTATGAAGACTCAAGTGGTAGCAATTTGTTTCTGAGTCTGTCTACTTCTGTTAGGCCCAGCAGGAGCCTGATAGACTCAGCAGAAGCCTAATTACTCCAGGGGCAACTGAAGCAAACTCTGTATCAATGCAAATGCAAGAGGTTTATTCAGGCCATCTCCATATGGGGCTAGCTCTGAAATGAAGCCAGAGTCAACACCAAGTCTGGAAAGCCTTGGGTTTTTAAAGGAAAAAGCACGGGATTACAGATATGACAGCATGGGAGAAGATTTATTTTGGGCACCGGGTACAGTTAGTTTTTTCTTACGACATCTGAAGGTTATCTGATCTTTCCTGATTCGTGCAGATGCAGCTACTGTTAAAGGTGAGAAAATGATTAGTACATCCTGTGGTCTGACTAGGCCATTGTTAAAGGTGGGAAAAGCAATTTGCTCATCCTGTGGTTGCTCTGAAAATTAGGGCTATGTGCCTTTAGTCAAAAGGTCAGGGGTTATTTGGGAGGGGAATTAGGACCATCTGGATCCCCTACTAGACAATGTTCTTTTCTTCTGCAACCAGGTTGAGGTCTTTGCTTGTTCATTTCCTTATCTCTATCTGTGCAGATGGCTAAGGTCAGGAGGGGCTGCTACTTTCTCCTGTTCTCTGGAAAAGTACTGATAGACTTTAGTTTGACATGGGCCTATATTTCAAAAATATAGGTTTCATGACAATTAAAAGAAATATAGGTTATAGGGTTAGTCTGATTCTTTCAAGTCAGAGTCACACTTACCTTCTGCTACCTTCCATGCATTTGTCATCCCCACTCTGGTTGGCACATAGAAATATTCAGGAAAGCAGAGAGGACATGATTAACTTCTTAGTTACAGAATGGGTTGCTAATAATTTTTTTTTTTTGAGGAACTGTTATGACTAATCCAAGCAGGACTTTTTATCCAGGCACACCTGGTGTTAGACCCAACAAAAGCCTAAATATAAGAAGGCATGAAGAGAACCCAGGAAACTAATCATCCATCGATGCAAAATCGCAAGAGGTTCATTTTGACCATTGCACAATGGGGTCACCCCTGCTGGTCAGCAAGGAGTGGCACTGGGAGTCAAAGACCTTAGGTTTTTAAAAGACAAGGCTCAGGGAATTCTAGGGGTTGCCATCTTGGCAATTCAGGAATGGATGAGGTATTTAACTTTTAAAATAATTGGTTGGTTCTGGGCACCTTTAGGTCTGGTCAGCCCTGTCGTAAATATCTGATCTTCAAGTCAGTTTGGAATTTCCTGCCATATGAGATATAACCACAGTTAAAGGTGGGAGAGTGATTAACTCATCCCATGTCTGTTCTGGGGGTTACAGGCTTTGGATCAAAGGTCAGGAAAAGGATTGGGGCCATTCGGCCCAGTTTCCAAACAACGCTCATCTTACAGGCTCCGGCGGGTGCTTTTTTCTCCATTTAGTAGAGATCTCTGCTTGTTCTCTTCCTTATCTCTGCCATCACTGATGGCTAATGTCAGGAACTTTTACATTCCTTGGCTCTCTGGAGAAGCACTAAGAGGCTTTAATTAACATGGGCCTAAAACTTGAAAATATAAGTTATAAGGCAATTAAAGAAACATAAGTTACAAAGTTAGTCTGATTCTTTCACTGGAAGTTCCTCAAACTTCACTACGTTTATTCACCAATTCTCCCTCCAAATTCAAAGTACAGGGCTGAGCAAAGTGAGTAAAAAGGCTATTTTCCTGATGTAAATGTTTGTTTATGTAGAAACATGGTAACTGAGTAAATAGATAAAATTTGCAGCATGTCAGGTGAAAAACAGTCTTTGGAGAAAGTTTAAGTAGAGAAGGAGCAGGGATAATAGAAGAGGGAAGGGAGGGAAGGGGGCTGATCTGTAGCTGAAATCAGGGGCAGGAGACAGTGCCATTGAGCACCTCTGTGGGAGCCTGTGCATCTGCTGCCTGAGGGGTTGATCCTGCTGAGGATGCTGTGACCTGAGGCTGCTGTTGAAAGCTGTACCTACACAAGGAATGCAGTTGGACTTAACCAGGCTCTTCCCTGTCAGCTGATGGGAACCAGGAGGAGACTGTCTCCACTTCTCCTTAAACTAGATCTGCACCAGTAATCGACATGCCTTAGGATTTTCTGTTGTTTTAACACATGAATCATATAGGAATGCAGTTCTTCTGGCTCATTGAGCCTTCACTTGTTTACTTTATGTTCATGATGATGATGATGATGATGATGATGATGATGATGATTATGCTTTATTGACTGAACCCAGAGTCTTACCCATTAGAAGGCAAGTACTCTCCATCCCCATTTCTGTCAAACCTTTACTGCTGCTGTTTGGGGGTCCTGATATTATTATCAGGTGGTTAGTTGTAGGCATCTTTTTGACTACTTTATTGTATTATTTTATTTACCACCATTCTCCACCCCAATCCCTTTCAACCTTTCAACACTAGGTAGGTGAGAAAGAGGGTTAGAGAGGAGAGGGAGCAGAGTCCTCTTTAGACTACTTCCTGCTGGTCAGGGTTATCCAGTTCCTTGGTGCAAGACTGACCTTTGATTTCAGGATATTCCATTTCTTCTTCTAGTCTCTTTGTGCACAAATATTTGATAAACTGCAACAAATAGCAACAAACTGCAACCAGCAGCAACAGGGACAGCAGCAGGAACAGCAGCTGCTCTCTTAGGGCTCTTATGTATCCTCTGAAAAGTTCCCAGAGTTCCTCAGACTGACAGAAAATATCTGCAGCTGGCAGAACCATGTTCCTACTGGAGCACAAGGCAAATCATAGTCACCTGCTGTGAAGATGCCTTCTACCCCCACACCTGGGATCAGAACAAACATTCACATCACATAACTGTTTGGGTTTTTTTTTCTTGATTGTTTGTTTGGTTTGCTTGTTTGTTTGTTTGTTTGTTTTGTTTTCCATCTACCTGTCTCTGCTTCCCTGAGTGCTGGGATTAAAGGTGTTCGCCACCAGGTCCAGCTCATAACTGTATTTTTTTTTTTAACACAACAAAATCTTCACTAAACTACATTTAGTTTCTGAAAGATGGTATGTTGTTGGCTGTAATGAAACACTGCTTACTTCTAAGCATGAGTAGGACCATTTTCATATTGAAATGTTGCTGCCTTCTTCTCTGATTGTGAATATTGTTACCATTTGAGTTATACTGTCAGTTGCTCCAAACACTTTGGCCTTTGTACTTGGGCACTTATGTCATAAAACAGGCACTTTATGTCTCAGTTAGTTGGGGGAAATGATTTGATCTGATTTGAAAACAAGTGAATAGTGACATTAATCAAATTGGGTTAATCATTGCTGAAAAGTGAGGCAAAGTCATGAGGTGTGCGTGTGTGTGTGTCTCTGTGTGTGTATGTGTGCATGTGTGTGTTAGTGATGCTGTGAATTGAGACTAGATTTAAAATTTTTGTACTTATATTTTATATCTGACTGCTTTGCCTGCAAGTGTAGCTGCATCACGTGCAGGCCCACGGAGGGCAGAAGAAGGCCTCATATCTTCTGCAATTGGATTCTCAGGCAGAAGTGAGGGACCATGTGTGTGCTGGGCACTGAATCTCCATCCTCTGCAAGAGCAGCAAGTGTTCTTATCTGTTGAGCCATCTCTCCAAGCCCTGAGATTTTGGTTTTTAATTTAAGTTAGTAGGGAACATAATAAGATGTTATCTCCTGGATTATAATTTCCTATTTTTAAAAAGTTACCAGATGACTAATATGATAAATATCTCAATTAAGTTAAAGCATCATGTAATCTCACTCCTATATGAGAGGAATATTCTTTCAATGCCATTTTTTGCCCCCAAACCCAAAGCCAGGCAGCCTACTTGTGAGCTGTCTGCACAGCTTAGATGGGGATCTGAGGGTTGTAGTTGCTGGTTGAGGGTTCTTGAGCCCAGGCCCCACAGCCTGAGGTTGAAGGGCAGTGGTGACAGAGCTTTATGGGTGACTGGGCACTATGGAGTCAGTCCTTGGTGGCAGCACCAGCTCTCTGTACCACACAGGCTCAGACTTCCCCAAGGCTGCACAGGTGGGGACAAGCTCACCCCTTCTCAGCACACAATCCACTGTTAGGAGCTCTGTTGTGAGGGGTTTTAATGTCATTATTTGGTTTGCATGTGGGGATCAGTACTAGAGCCCCTGTTTGCTGTGCAGGGCTCTGCACTGACTTTGCCCCTGGCCTGGGCTGTTTGTAACACAGAGAGTAAGGAAAGCCTGAGATCTTGTGAAGCATGTGAAGTAGGAAACTGGGCATGTTCACTGGCACCAGAGCTGAGGTCACATGTCGTTGAGGTGAACACTTTTTGTCACTTAAGTTTGCTCCCTGTTATGCCCAGTTCGTGAGACCCCCAAAGACCACCAGGATTTGACTCCTCTGCAAATACATGAGGATCTTTTATTACAAGCTCAAGCCCAGGTTGCAACATCAAAATTTTTCTCATTTACTTTTCTCTCTCTCTCTCTCTCTCTCTCTCTCTCTCTAAGTCATTCCACGGGTTTCTACCATTCTGGCATGATACACTATAAAAACTTCAGTTTTCTCAATTGGCTTAAACAGTATGGCTTGGTAAAAGTATTAAAATAAATACCAAAGTCTTTTGTCCTCCCCCAAAGGGTTGTAAAACTGTTCCAAGTTCCCTGCTAGACTACAAAAGTAATTATTTTCAAATGTCTGATATACTTTAAAATGTTTCATGGCCTTAAACATTCTTCAAAACCTGTTTTTGCAACATTAAAACAAACACAGTTTTAGAAGAATCTGTTTTTGCAATATCAAAATAAAGTACCTTTTTTTAGGAGTGAAGTCACAAAGCATAACCATAATTTTAAAAGCATAAACTAATTTCATCAGTGTAAACAATTCAATACCTCTAAAGTCAATCTCAAGCATATTATTTTGATGTCACAAACTTTGGCTTCCAGCAGGAAAAGTTCTTGTATATAAACACATGGAGGTGCAGTGTTAATAGCTTATACAACTAGAGTTCCAAATGTTATTTTTTATAAACCTTGTTTTTAAGGTAGGATAGGAATTATGTAAAATCTTAACATACTCACTAACCAATAATCAGTAACGAAGACAGACAAAACATAGGAAACTAATGTATTCAAAATAGACAGACAAAACTACAAAACTTATTTGTACTTCTTTTAGCTGTCATTTCAAGGGAGGAAGATCTTGCTACCTGTTGAATCCAATTCTTATGACCATAGAGGCTTTGCAGCTTTCTTACCTGAGAAGCTGCTGTTTCCCCTTTAAGAGCTGCCTGCCTACAGAGAAGCCTCTCCCTGGCTGGGCTGCATTCCCAAGCAACCTGACTCCCTTTGCCACCAGAGACTGGAGCAGTGGCAGAGACCAAATCTTGGCAGAGACCTGCCAGACCAGGGTCCCCCCAAAATGGGCAAGAGTTAAGTCTAGGGAGTTAGAAGCAGTCTTTCCTATAGTGTTTGTCACAGTCCCACAGTCCAACAAAGACACACAGACACAAGGAACAAAATTGAAAGGCAGAAGTGAACAAAGTAGCTGTTCCTCAACTGTAAACAGAAATAGATCCAAAAGCTGGACTCTCAGATTCCTGCCACTGAATCTGAAAGACACCCAGGGAGGAGAGTAACTGACAGTGGGATTCCTGGTCCACCCCAGGGCCAGGGATATCTTCCTTGATCCTCCTAGGCAGTGCATCCACTCCTAACCATGTCTTGCCAGTTGTACAGACACCTTGAATCTTTTCAGGATTGAGAGAAAACACAAACACAGACACTGCACAGAGACACTTAAACACTTTCTGCCTGCATCGGACCCTTCTGGTCAGGGTCATAGAGTCTAGGGGATCCCAGACCAGGCCCCAGATATTATGCCCAGTTCATGAGACCCCCAAAGACCATCAGAAATTGACTCCACTGCAAATACATGAGGATCATTTATTAGAGGCTGAAGCCCAGGTTGCTGCATTCTCCCTAGTTGAAGAGGTTGAGTGAGGCACAGAGGTCTAGGGGAACAAGGTTTTTAAAGGGAAAAAACATGAGTGGGGAAGTTCAAGCCTTTTATTATAGGATTGGGTAAGAGGGTCTTTAGGGAATTTGAGCTTTAAAATAATAGGTGTGTTTTAAGCACCAGGGCCACAGTGGTCAGGCCATCTGGGGAATATCTGATCATGCACACTGCCTGGAGTGTCCTGTTACATGCTGATTAGGCAGGACTGTCTGGGTGGGGGACTGCTGGCCATCTGGTCTGGTTGCCAAGCAGAGATATATTTCAAGACCCTCAAGGCTGGGCAGGCGGGTCTGTCTTAACTTGTCCACTTCTTTGTCTAAACTTGTACCCAGAACCACAGTCATGTTGCCCCTAGGAATTAAATTTCAAACTTGAACCTCCCATCCCCAACGTTGAAGGTGCCTGCATTCTCTCCCACCCTGTGTCATCCTTGTTTTCATATCTGAAATGGGCCCTACACTGGCTGATCCTGCTGGGGCACTGAGAGAAATTTTAGCTTCTACAGGGTCTGTGCAATTGGAGCCATAGGACCTCAATTTTCAGTTTAACATACAAGAGCTCTGTTATCATGTGTGTTTTCTGTTCTCCCAAGGACTCTTACCTACACTTAGTATTTTTCTAACTGTGTAGCTCTCATTGGGAAACCATCTATCTTAAAATTATGACAATATGTTGAGTATCTTTTAGTCCTAACAAAGATTTTTCTTTTTCCCCCATTTGCTTTTTGATAGGCCCTTATCACTGTCTTCCTGGCAGCTGCTGTAGGAATCATGTCCCGGATGCTAAAAAATGTTTGTATTGAAGTTGAGACTAGGTAAGCAAGCCCAGATCCTGATTTCAAGAAAATGCTGTCATTTGGTTCAATCTTTTATAAATCCTTTAAGACCTGGAATTTGTGACAAGCTCAGGGTAAGCATTTATTCTGTGATACACTGTGCTGTATACTGAAAGCACAGACAAGGGATCACTTTTTCACATGTGTGTGCAAGGATAGTATGAAACTGTATATGCATTTCACATTTCTTCAATTCTTTTTATTTCTTTAAATATTATGTCTCTGCTGTATTTCCTCTTCTTTTCATCCCCCCCCCTCAGATATGCCCCAACCACCTCTCCTAAGAAAAGAGCAGGGCTTCCAGTGACATCAGCCAAGCATGACATAACAAGCTACAGTAAGACTAGGCACAGACCCTCATGTGGAGGCTAGATGAGGCAACCCGGCAGGAGAAAACTGTTTTAAGCCAGTTTTAATGTACGGAGTAGGTTCGTTTCATGCAGATTATCACTTTGATTATCACTATAACTTTAGGGCAAGTTTTCAATTTCCCAAATGGAGTCCCACAGCTCTGAAAGAACACTCCTCATACTGATCACTCCCACTTCCTGGCATCAGCCATTTGCTTTCTGTCTTCACATATGATTAACATAGGACCCCTGAACTGGCATCATAAATTGGAGTGTTGTTGTTGTTTTGATGGTTCTTGATTGTTTTCGCTGGCTTGTTTGCAGAAGCATAATGTCCTCAGGGCTCAGCACAGTGTGGCAGGTGTGGGGATCTGTAAGGCAGAGTAAAGTCTGAATAATGTGTGCACATGCTGCTTCCCTTTGTCTGTGGCTGGAAATTCAGGTTGCTCTCGCTTTTGGCTCATATGATTGGTGCTACTGACTGCACAAGCATGTCTGTTTGAATCTAGATTTCCATTCCTTAAGATAGAAAGCTGTCCTCTCCAGTTATTACTGTTTCCCACTTCTTTCATAAGATTCCCTTCACTCTGCCCAAAGGTTGCCCATAAGTCTCAGCATCTGCATTGATAGTCTGCAGGGCAGAGCCTTTCAGAGGTCCTCTGTGTCAGGCTCCTGACTTGTTCCCTCTTTTCTCCTTCTTCTAATGTCCATCCTCTTTGCCCTTCTGAATAGGGATTGAGCATTTTAGCAAGAATCCTCCCTCTTGATTAGTTTCTTTATGTGTACAGATTTTAGTAACTTTATTGTATATTATATGTCTATATGAGTGAGTATATACCATGTGGATCTTTCTGCTTCTGGGACAGAGAGCAACAGAACCAAAAAATCTGAGCACAGGGGTCTTCCCTGAGACTGATACTCCAACCAAGGACTATGCATGGAGATAACCTAAGACCCCTACACAGATGTAGCCCATGGCAGTTCAGTATCCAAATGGGTTCCATTGTAATAGGAACAGGGACTGTCTCTGACATGAATTAATTGACCAGATCTTTAATTACCACCCCCTGAGGGGTCAGCAGCCTTACCAGGCCACAGAAGAAGACAATGTAGCCACTCCTGATGAGACCTAATTGACTAGGATCAGAAGGAGGGAAAAGAAGACCTCCCCTAACAGTGGACTTGGGGAAGGGCATGCATGCAGAGGGTTGAGGAAGGGAGGGATTGGGACAGGAGAAGGGAGGGAACCACAGGGATGATACAAAGTAAATAAAGTGTAATTAATAAATAATTTTAAAAAAAAGATAGGAAGCTGGATTTGCCGAGTTATATGGTCATGGTGTTAATTATTTGAGGAAGGGCTTTCTAGTCTCTACCTTTTGTACACTATTTTATATTCTCACAACAGCAGACAAAGTCTCCTGATTGTCCACATCTTCTTCTGAACTTACATTCATTCTTGTTTTAAAGGAGAGATCTAAGAAAATAAGTCTCAGTCCATTGGATGCTGTATAAAATGTCTGTAGAACCCATTCTATCATTTTAAATTGGCATCTTTTCTTTCTTCCCAAAATCATTGAGTTGTTTGCTTAGTGTGTGTTTGAATGTAGACATGTATGTCCTACAGCACGCATGTATCAGACAAAGGACTGTTTATAAGAGCTGGTGCAGGCAACACAGGGCTTCAGGGATTGTCTTGAGGTCATCAAGCTTGGCTGCAGCCATCTCATCTGCTGAAGCCTCTAGCCCGCCTCTCATTTTCCTTGCTACTGAGTTATAGTTAATTTTGTTTCTGGGACATGAACCCATCACCTGATATACAATCCACATACATGTTCTCCCCTTCTACATGTTGCCTTTTTATTCTATTGATGATGCCTGTGGGACATAAACATTTTTAGTTTACCTACTTATTCTTCTTTTGCTGCTTTGGAGCCATTTGTCTTGACTGGTTGTGTTTGTTTCTTTGAATGTGAGTGTGGGGTGCTAGGACAGAACTCAGCCATCCTGACTTGTCATATAGATGTCACCTTTGTGCTTTTTGTCTAGTTTGAGCTATAATGTGACCTTAAAGACGCCCATTCAGGTTGAACTATAGCATGTTCCAAACACAGTCTGGGCAACAGCATTGTCCAAAGATGCCCTGTAGTTTAGGAATGCTGTTGTAGGATAAAGTTAAAATTTACTATTGATATATCTTTTGGTAAGCTGTGGTTAATCCTAAAAAGCTGTATACCCAAATCACCACATAGAGACTGGGATTTATTTAATTAACCTAGAACACAAAGCTGGGCAATAGTTACTCCATCCTAAACCTCCAAGCCCTCATAGTTTCCTCACATTTAGATTCATTGAGTATACTTGCTTTTGGTGAAATCTTAGGTCCAGTCCATCTCTCCACCTCCTTCCAAGATCTCTCCTCCTCCCCTTTCTCTCTCAACTCTCTCTTGCCCTTTTCTCCTCCTCTGCCTCCCACCTTCCTGTACTCTGGCTCCTCCCTGTCTTCCTGCTTCCTTTCCATTGCTCAACATTGTGTCTAGTTGTTTTATTTTGGCATGTTTACACAAAGTTGAGACAGGTGATGCTTAGAATAAGAATCACAATGTAATATCCAATTGAAACCAGAGAGTGGGGGAGAGAAATCAGCATTTGAATGAACAAGGGTAAAATGTAGACATTCCAAAAGAACATTATACCAACAGATGGCAAACTGTTCTGCTGTGTACTTTGTTCCCACAAGATGCCCACAGCCTCAGGGTCCTCATAATGGCCAGAAAGACTAAATGGTTAAAGAGACTTCAGGAAACTTCTCTTGAGTGTATGTGTGTGTATCAGAGTGTGTGTGTGTGTGTGATTTTGTAAGGATATGTGTGTGAGTGTTGTGTATGTGTGAATATAAGTGTGTAATTGTGTGAATGTGTTCGTCTATGTGTATGTATTAAGGAGTACTTTGTACACGTTTGTGTGGGGCACAAACATGTTTATGTGGGTGTATCTACATTGAGTGTGGGTCAATATACATGTGTCTGCACTGGAGGCCAGAAGTTGATGCCAGGTTTCAGGATGACTCTGCATGTTGTCTTTTGTGGCCGGGTGTCTCCCTGAACCTAAAACTCACTGACTGGCTCGGGTGGCTGGCCAGTGAATTCCACGTGTCCCTGTCTGTGTCCATCAGCACTGAGTTTCTGATGTGAAACTCTCACAAGGGGTCTAGGCTCTGAACTCAGGTGTTCATGGCTGCATGGCAGACACCTTGTTGAATGGGCCACCAGCCCAGCCCCACAGGTCTGACTTAATGTGTGGGAAATCTGATGAGCAGAAGCATAAACCCCAGGTGCTATGTGAGTTCTCATCTGTGTGGACCTGACCTTGGTCTGCAGTGAGTGTATTCTTGCAGCTGTTTCTGGGCTACCCTCTTGTCACCTCCCTAAGTCCATGGCCTGAACACTTTCCAAACCTGCCAGTGCCTGGGCTGTGACCTGTGGATATGGCACATCTTAAGCCAGCACAGAGGAGAGCACAGGGACACAGTGTAGTCGCTGTCACAGGAAGCACTCAGAAGTAAACTCTGGAAGGCCTGAGGTGGAAATGCTCTTGGGAAATGCAGAAGAAGGACTAGCTTTATTAGTGGTATCTTCATATGCTTTCAGAATTTGTGAAATGCTCTCAAGTGTTTTTGCTTCCTCTGCTACCAGTGATTTAGAAGAAGCTGGACTGTGTGAAGATGGCCTTTTTGTGTGGTTTAATCCATGCTTCCTGATTAGCCATTGATTCTTTTGGTCAGTGTGCTTGTCAGTTTTTTGTTTGTTTGTTTTTTGTCTGTTTGGCACAGAGTAGATTCCTGTGGGAAAATGAACCCCAATTAAGAAAATGGATCTATCATATTGGCTCATAAGCAAGACTGTGGGCATATTCTTGGTTGATGAGTGATGTAGGAAAGACCAGCCGACACTGGTCAGTGCCAGCCAGGAAAATGTGAGTTGTACAACAAAGCAGGCTGAGCAAGCCATGAGATGCAAGCCAGTAGAAGCACTCCTCTGTGGCCTCAGTTCCCATTCTGGCCTCTAATTCCTGCCTTAAGTCTGCTCTGGTTTCCCTCAGGGATGGACTGTTCCCTGGGGTATGAAGCCAAATGAACCCCAAGCTCTCCAAGTTACTTGGTTTATCGTGTTCATCACAGCAGCAGTAACTTAAGCAGGATGTAAACACTTCCTAAGCATCCTCTATTCACTTACTCTTGGGGTCAATGTCATTATTTAAACCAGCAATAACCTGACATGTGTGTCCAGAAAACACACAGCCACAGGGGGGATTTTATTCCCCTTCTTCCTTCTTACTACCCTTATCACATGAACACACATTATTTCTTCACAAATAAGTATGGCTAGATTTATTTTGAGCTCATTGAAGCCACACAGGAAGAGGGTTGTCCTGTTTTAGATATGATCATTAAAGCTTTAAAGGTGACTCTCTGTGTATCCATAGTAAGCTGCTGAGCTGGATTCCCACAAGTATTTCAAGATCATTTATCCTTGCTCATCTGTAAAAGCAAAGCGGCTAACTGAATGTGAAAACCCCTTGGAGCTGTATTTAGCTCTCCTCTTCTCTGTATTAGGAATGATCCTGACTGATTTTGTTAGTTAATTGAAGTGACAGGTTGGCTACCATGACTGCATACCACAGCTTAGTGGATTTCAAAATAAATGTGTCTTTACAGTGCAGCAGGAGAGTCTGAGGTGAGGATTCTCTCCAGGACTCTTCCCCTTCTATCCAGGGCTCTCCTCTTCTCTCTGAGGTGAGGATTCTCTCCTGGGCTCTTCCTGTCTGGCTCCTTCCCTCAGAGCCCTGTCATGACAGAGACTCTGTTGCTGTCTCTCCCCTGTGAGGACACAGATGACTCTTGACACTATGGGCCTCCACTTTCATGATTTCATCTGAAACTAGTTAACTCAGAAAGGACACACTCCAGGGTGGTGACATTAGGGCTCATTGTCATGTTGCTGGGGTTTAGAGGACCCTCTTCAGCAGTAGAAAGCGCTATAGAGACAGAGAGGGCGAATGCCCCATAGGACTCACAGCTTCTGACAACCTCCTCCCTCCCGACCCACCCCTTTTATAAACCAGAATATCTCTACAGTTTTCTTTTCTTTCTTTTTAAAACTACTTATCTAATTTTTTATGTGCATGAGTGTTGCCTGAGTGTATACCTATGCATCATATGTGTGCCCTGGTGCCAGTGGAGATCAGATGAGGGCTTGGAAATCTGTCTTGGTTGAGGTTACTTTTACTGTGTTAAAACATCACAACCAAAGCCAGCTTGAAGAGAAAGGGTTGGTTTGGCTTATGTTTCCACAGTGTAGCCCATCACTGAAGTCAAAACAGGCTCCCAAACAGTGCAGGGGCCTGCAGGAAGCAGCAGATGCAGAGGCCATGGAGGATGCTGCTTTGTGGCTTACTCTGCCTACTTCAGTACAGAACCCCGGACCACAGCCCAGGGATGGCTCCACCCACCATGGGCGGGGCCCTCCCCCACCAATCACTAATTAAGAAAATGCCCTGCAGGTGTGCCCACAGCTGCATCTTTTGGAACCATTTACCAGTTGAGGTTCTCTGCTCTCAGATAATTCTGGCTTCTGTCAAGTCGACATGAAACTTGCTAGCACAGGATCCCAGAACTCCTGCCATACATGGTTGTGACCCACAGCCTGGGTGTCGGCAACCAAACCTGGGGCCTTTGCTAGAGCCACGAGCACTCTTTCCTGGGGAGTCGTTTCTCCAGTCCTGCTTTTATTTTATTTTACTTTTTAACAAAAATTTGTGTGATGTCATTTATTCTGCCAAACAAGCTTGGTTGGGAAGAAACTGTGCTAACATCGAAATTGAAGTTTTGCTTTTGGTTCCACTGTCTCCTGCAGGGCCGGCCTGCTTTTCCTGCTCACAGGCTTCCAGTGCATCACCAGCATATCTCAAGGGGAGATCTTTGTGATTGACAGGGATAGCTTTCTGTGAGTAGCCCCTGCTCCAGCAGGCCTCAACCCTTCCTCATCAAGTTGATCACACTTGGAGTTGGGCCTAGAGTGTGACTTCATGAATTACCAGCATTTTTTCCCCTTTTGTCGTTGTTCATTTCAAAAGTAGACAAGTTATGAAATTTGGTGTTCACCATGTGTTTTGCAGGATGGAAAGGGATTACTAATGATACCTGGAAAAATAGATGGGAAATCAAGAGCTGAGGTGTCTACACCTTGGTGAACGTTTCAGATCAGGGGTGCTGTCCTCAGACCTCAGCGCTGCAGACAAAGCAGCAGTAGGGGGTGGAAAATCACAGTTCACTCCTGAACCCCCCAAAATATGTCAGGGGCTTGATGGAGCTTATGTGTCCTGGGTTTAGCAGTAAATGGGAATTGGGGAGACAAAGCTTCCCGGAGGCAGGAGAGTAGCCTTCTAGGATGAAGGGCTGGACAGAGCGAGGTGTAGCTATACAGAGCCAGGGGGCAGCTGTGAAGAGCCAGAGGGCAGCTTGGCAGAGCCAGGGGCAGCTGTGCAGCAGAGGGCTGTTAGATGCCTGGGTGTTCAAACATGGGACATCCTCTCCTGCTGGCCTGTGCTTCATATTCACTGCTCCAAAGACACAAGGACTCCAAGTAAAGGAGTCCTCAGAGAGGAGCTGAGGGCACAGCTAAGTTGGTAGAGTGCTTGAAGCCCTGGGGTAGATTCACAGAACCATATAAGTCTTAGCATGGCTGGTGTTCCCTGGCTCCCAGGTAATGAGCACAGAGACAGGAGGATGGTCATTCTTGCTTACATGTGGAGTTTGAGGCCAACCTGCACTAGCACTCCTTTCTCAGAGAGAGAGAGAAAGAGAGAGAGAGAGAGAGAGAGAGAGAGAGAGAGAAAAAGAATGAGTTCACCAAGTGGGAAGAGCTTGGAGTTTGGAATATCTTAGAGAAAGATGCTGGGAGGGCAAGACCAGGAGATGTAGCTGGTAAGGGGTGCTGTGTAGAGTGAGATTATTGGAGGAATAAGTCTCTCAAGTGAGAGATGCAGAATAGAAGAATGTGGTGGCCTAGAGCTGCACAGTGACCTCAGAGTGGCAGTGTCACCTTCTCCCTAAGAAGGGGCCGGAGCACAGTCTCTGTGAGCACAGTCTGAGGTGGGTGCTGAGCTCTGCTCCTCAGGAAGCAGAGTCTGAGGAGAGTGGCGACAGTGGACTATTTCACTGCAGGGGCTGCTCTGTGCCAGAGTGGACGATGGGAGAGTTCTCTGATGGGGAGTCATAGTGAGATGTCCTGAGGGTGGTGGCCTGGGGGTGCTTGTCTCTAAGAAGGGGTGTGTGGGAGACTGCTGGGAGGAAAGAGGATGCTGGTCTGTAGGATGTGGGCATACAGGAGTCAGCTGGGAGCACAGGGGACACTGTCCTGTCAGCTCCTGTGGTAGCAGAGGTCAGTGTAGCCAGCATCTCACCTGTGCCTTCTGCACTAATCTAGGATGGGTGATGGGTCCTGTTGTTTTCGTAGACACGAGCACACCTGTGGGTACTACAGAGTGCTGCCTTACTTCCTTGGGAAGCTGCTGGTGGAGCTGGTACCCGGGCGCTTAATGCCAACTCTTCTCTTTTCTCCCATAACATACGGCATAGCAGGTAAGGAACAAACAGGAGAGCAAGTCTTTTGTCTGTTAGGAGTGTGTTGTGGTTTGTAGAACTGTGGCAAGCCTTCAAGTAAAAAGCATGTCTCCACCCTGTGCTGGCCAAACAGGTGTTCAGCCTGAGGAGAGGCTCCAAGACTTGTTCAAAAGGAACACCAAAAGTTGTTAATGAAAGTATGGTTTTAGTAAGTTACTCTGTGTGTTATAATGAGTGTAGGAATAACTCACACTTCAGACAGTGGTGAGAGAGCAAAATCATTTACTAAATAGCTATCCACGTGTGTTGTAAAGCTTTTGCTTTTATTTGCTTGTTTGCCTGAGTGTGTGTCTATGTGCATACACGCATGTGCTAAGTAAATGAAGGCCAGAACAGGATGTCGAGTATGGAAGGGAGTTACAGGAGAAGGAGCCACCATGTGCTGTTGGGAACTGAACCCTGGGCTGCTCTTAAATGCTGAGCCTCATCTCAGCTGTGTGCTTCCTCCCTGTTCATGCATAAGTGTGTCTACATGAAAATAAAGTACACAAAGTAGATAATATCTCACAAATATGTGTGTGTGTGTAAAACTCCTAATGTATACAGTGTCCTATGCTGCCATCTTACAAAGAGAGAGGACACTGAATAATGATTCATTGAAATTATATAATATAAACCATCACTTGAAGTATAGACACAGATTCATTTGTGCACTACAATTTGGCTTCATCCTAGACTAGAATTTCCATACTTTTCACACCCACGTGTACACACACACACACACAGGCACACCTATGAAAAACAAGTGCTTATAAAGCTTAGACTGGGTTTTAGAAGAGATTTATCTCCCAGGATCAGTCTTTTAGGTCAGGGCAGGGGTTATGTGTAAATGTGCTTGTCCTGCAAGCTGACACCCTGAGACAGTCACTCCAGAAAGCTGCCCTTCAGCCCCTCTTGTGCATCATGACACAAGCATGTCATGACACACGCACTCCCGTATACACTCATGCATTATACACACAACATTAATGACATTTTGAACATATGGGAACTCAGCTCCCCAAACTGTACCCTGCTTGCTTGTGACTGTTACAGAAACACAGGACTATGTGTGACTTGAAGTTTCTGCTTCACACAGACTACACATCAGCCCAGGAGGCCTGCTGTCCCCTCCACAGCAGTTCTGTGGTGATTTTCTGGGAAACTGAAGTGGAGGCGCCTCTGTCCTCTAAGGCTAAAACCACCCTGTGGTTGTTTAACTCACTGTCATGAGCTCTCCGCACATCAGGAAAGGAAGTCTGGGCAGGAGTCTGGAGGCAGGAAGGGGCACAGGCCGTGGAGGGTGCTGCCTGCTGGCTGCCATGGCTCTCTTGGCCTGCTTTCTCCTGTAACCCAGGGCCACCTGCCCAGAGTGGGCGCTCCCACACCCTCCTGAGTCCTCACAGTCTGGCAGAAGCATTCTCCTGAGGAGGCTACCTCTTTCCTTGTGACCCTAGCTTGTGCTAAAGTGACCAAAATGGCACAGTCCTCATCCCACTTTTATGATTAGTGAAATTAGAGTAATCACAGGAGAATGTACACATGAGCATTTTGAACTAGTTATTCCCCCTGGGAGAAGGTGGTAGGATTCTGGCCAGTTGTGTGCCTGCAATTCTCCTTGTCAGGATGTCATCAATCATGTATGAAGGAGAACAGATCTTATGCAGTCACATGGAAGGAAATAATGACACTGGAGATGCAGAG
>NW_026590344.1:0-23591 GCF_907164565.1 Psammomys obesus
TGCCTCACCAAATACAAAAGCAATAGCAAAGAGAAGGTGAGAAAGGAGCGCTTTTGTTTTCTGCATGACCTGGGTTCCCAACGCTTCATAAGTTAATGGTTGCTGTTAGACACGGGGCATGGTCACAAGTGCGTGTGACAACAACACTTGAGGGTGGAGGGCTGATCAGCCAGTCCAGCCAGGTCCCTGGGCCTCTGGGACTCAGACAAGGTTTTAGGAGCTGAGTGTGGTGGAACAGGTAGATAGAAGGTGCCCCCTCGGTTCTTTTTTCCTACCTTGAGGGCACTTGTCATCTATTTTTTGATGTTTCCCCATTTCCTTGTACAGTAAAGGACAGGCAGAGACTCCTCGTTCTTTTGGAGGGACAGGGAACCCTGTTAGTGTTGTGGAACTTCAGTATTGTTATTCTTTCATGAATTAGCTGTTCTCTTCATGGTCTTCTTAGTGCAGCAGGCATGGTGGTATTGGGCTCCTGCTTAGGTCCTCATGGAAATGTTGGGCCTTTTGGTGTTCATGGGGTCCTGAAGGTAGTGATGGCAAGAGCAGGCTGGCGGTGGGGGGGGTGTAGGAGGAGGCTGGCAGAAGTTTACTCTTCAGACAGTGTTTCCAGCAATCTCCACAGCCGGCTCCTGATGGAGCAGACTCGGCTGAAGAGGAAGGTGGACATGCTGAGGCAGGAAAACAAGAAAGTGCAAGAGGATTGGGCCCTGCTGCAGCACCAGTTGGTGGACATGCAGCAGATCTGTGAGGACCAAGAGGAGGAGACCTGCAACCTCCAGACCCAGGAACTATACAAGGTCAGGGACCATTTGCCCATTGGACTTATCTATACACCTGAACTTTCACCTATTACCCTGCTTACTAATAGACACACCCAACCACCCGCCCACCTCATGCAATATGACCGTTCTTTTCTCTGTCAATGTACAGAAATTAGCCTAGTGTGAGAATGTCAATTACTGGCAGGCATACCCTGCTGTTCTGCTGAAGGTGCAGTCCAAACAGCAGCGTGGGGAATGAGATACCCCACGATTAGATGTTCTCTGGAAAGCTGGAGTGCAGTGTACCCGGATCATTGGAGCTCTCTGGGTCCTGTGGCTGTTTGGCCTGGCAGGGTCATGTGACATCACAGGTAGGAAGCAGCTGGCAAAAAGAAGAGCCTAGTGGTAATGCCAGATGAGTGTTTCTCATTGTCATCAATTTGGATATCGTGTGGCCTCCTCCATTCTTCCTCACTCCAACGTGGTCTCCTCTGTTGCCCAGCTCTTAGTTCACACTGACAGACGCCTGAATTAGAGTTTCTCAGCCCTGTTTTCTGGGAGTTATTTGGAGTGTTTATAATCTGGAGCTGCCTAGATGACAAGGGAAATGTGGAGGACTTTTGACAGTTTGATGAGGTCAGAGTCTAGAGACTTCAAAGGAAAAAATGCTCTACCCACCTCAACGTAGTCTGGCTAAGCAGAGCAAGCTCCTCACAGCTAGTTTCGTTCCCAAGGGATGGATAACAGAGTTGTGAGACCATTCTGAAAGAGCTTGTGTGCTGAGTCTAAACTCCATGCTCTTCTAGCATGAAGCCTCTGGGCAGGGTGGACAGTCGTGCAGTGTGCATTGGCGAGAGGAGGCCATTGGGCGTCTTTCACGTCAGTTTCTACCTTGCAACAGGGTTCCTCACTTGCCCTGAAGCTGCTGTTCTGGCTGTCCTGGCTGGCCAGCAAGCTCTGGGGTCCTCTGTGTGTGCTTGCTCCTGTATGACAGCGTGTGCACGCCTGTGTGCAACCCTCCGCTGAGAACACCATCTTGTCGTGAGCAGGAGCGGGAGACTGGAGAAACCCTGCAGAACGCCAGGAAGCAGAAGCAGCCTTCCAGGACTGAGCGTGAAGGCTGCAGCATCCACTTGAGGAGCTCCAGATGAGGTAGGAGCCCCGGCTGGGAGGAGAAGGTGAAGCCATCTGGGTCCCCTGCTCTTGGATTCTCTCTCTGTCTTTATGGGCTTTTGCTCATCAGCAAGGCTAAGAGCTACTCCTGGGAAAGAACACCTCAAAGTATTGTGCCGCTCCAGTCAACAGGAACTTCTGTCCAGGAAACAAGATGTTTGACACCTTCTGAGTCTTTAGTATATTCCTAGCAGGCTGTCCTTAAACTCGTGAGATCTGCCGACCTCTCCCTCCCAAGTGATGGGATCTCAAGGGCTGCACACCACACCAGGCTAAAATTTTACTTTTATTCAGGAACATCCCCTGATCTCTGCAGTGTTTACCCATTTCTGTGAGAAGGGTTCTCTGGAGAGACTAGGTTAAGGCGTTTCCAGGATGAAGCCAGGCAGATGTCTCTGCTACAGGGATGATCAGAACCTTGATGGGAATGTTCTGTAACACACTCCCATAGACAGCCAGCATGCAGTCTGCCCACCTCTAGTCCCTAGGAAAACAGAGCTTTCAGTGTGGTGCCAGAGCCTGTGCAGGGCCATTGTTGGCAGGCACACAACTCAGGAAATACTGCTCCAGCATGACAGGCTCCATCATGCATAATGCTTGGGTGCAAGGTGCCTCCTGAGCAGGAGGAATGAGCCAGCCTCATGACCTTGTTCAGGTGCCCAAGTTGCAAGGCTGTATTGTTTCTCTCTGTAAAATGATGTGATCCATCAGAGAGTCATCATGAATAACTTCTATTTCGATCTGATTATTAGGGTCCATGATTTTAAATAATGATGCCCTTGGACTGTAGGAGAAAGTCCTAGTCTTCGCAGCAGAACAGAGAACATCCAGTTCCTAGATCCAATTCTGACCTGCGTGTAAAATGGAAACATTTTGTAGGCCCAGATACTGTGTGACTGTTCTTTCTTGGGATTACAATGACTTCAGTTAAGAGATCAGTGTTGACTGTCCAGCACAGTTGAGGTGGTGGGAGGTAACAGCTTGAAGGCTGATATGGCAGGTCCCTACCAGGCCTGGGTCTTAACTGCCTTCCTCTCACAGGTCTGAAAAGCTGCGCCTTGAACTGGACCTGGCCATAGCCCATGAGGAGAGCCTCCTGCAGAAGGAGCTGCTGCACCAGGAGCCACCTGCTGAGCCCCAGGAAACACAGACTTTCTGGGAGGAATAGTCCTCTTCAGAATGGGTTTCCCTTGTGTGAACAAGCCCTGATTCTATCTAGCCAGTGAGCCAGCCAGGCTGCTTCTGGGTCTGATTCCCTTTGCTTTTGTGACAACACCCCTTGAGAGAACAGGTGTCTCCTTTGCCACTAAGTGTTCAAGACCAGCCAGAGGCTGTGGGTGTGTCCTGCTGAATCTGCAGGGAGAGAAGGCTGCTGAGCATCATTTTCTGTGTGGGTTTTGGTTTGGGTTTTCTTTCTTTGTTGGTGTTTCTTGTTGGTTGTTTTGATTTTGCCTTTCTTATTTGGATTTTACATATTCTTGTTATTGTTTTATAAAATTTGGTTAGGCTACTCGCTTTTTATATTGACTACCCTTTTAAAGACCGTTTTGGAAAAAAAAATGTGTTTTATTATGATTAAAAATGCAATTTCCAACGCTTTGCTCTTTTTAAAAATTCATTTGTTTAATACTTTACAGCCCAATGCCAGTCCTCTCCCTCCTCTCCTCCCCTCCCCTCTCTCTTTCTCAGAGAAGGGAAGGTCTTCCTCTGGTTTCAGGGATTGTGAGCTCTATCCTACCTTTCTAATCTTCCTTAATTCAGGAGGGCAGCTTCTTCCACCATGAAATGCCTTCTACCCAACTCTGCCCTCCTCAAGAGCTAACAGACCTCAAATCTCACTATGTAGTCCGTTACATCCCAGTCTCAACAGCTCTCCATCAATGTGTCTCAGTCCTCAGAGTCACCCTTTGACATATGTACCATTATTAGTCTTTCTACTGAGCAAATGGGGAAACGTGAGTTAAGGAGGAGCCAACAGATATGGCACAGAAGAAGGGGATTAATATTCATACCCATGGTAGAATGCAGCCTGGCATACTCAGATCCCTGGGTTCAGCCTTCAGCACTGAAAAAAAAAATCAAGCCAACCTGAAACATACACACACACACACACACACACACACACACACACACATACACACACACACACACACCTGTGCTAGCCACAAATTTCCAAAACCAAGTCTACCTGCTTTTCACCTCACTGTAACCTCCAGGAATGTTTCCAAAAGAATGTGCAGATCAACTCTTTGGAGTACTCCAGAGTTGAAAGACTTATTTGAATATCAGAGGAATGAAGGTTCTCTTCTATTCTTAGTTTACTTTGGTCTCAGAAACACGTGGGATTCCCAGAGACTGAGATGTGCAGGTGTCCCTGAAGGCTTTATGGCCAGAAGCAAAACAATCCAGGAAAAGACAACAAAGAAACTCTGTCCATCTTGAATTAGCTGTCCTTAACTGGTTCATACTTCTAGAGTCTGACGTCAGGTCCTTTATTTTAGTCATATTTAAACACAGCACTCTTTAGGAAAAAGAAAGTATTAGCTCACTCCCCTGTGTACCACAAAGCTTAAGACATGTTTATATGGAACCTCTTTTAAAGGAAATATGGAATCTCCCGTAAAGATAGGTAATGTTGATGCAGAAAGATTGCTCACGATTTAAGGTCTGGGAGAATGACTGAGGTAGGGTTTCACTAGGCCCTAAGATAATATAGAAGTCGCCTACGCTGTTGTAAACTACAAGTGGCATTTCTCATGATGATAGACTTAATAAATTCAGAAGCAATGCTCAAGATTTAGGGGAAAAGCATATTGGATAAACAAACATATTGTCTGGGTGATATGGGTGAAACCTGCCTCTACGAATTGCAAATGCTCATCAGACTGTAAATCATGTCTTTTCTCACCATGTCTGCTGGGAGACTAGTCAATATCTTTGAAGTTTAAATCTGCATGTTTAACTTTCTCTGGCTTCTCCAGTACTCATCTGTGTGCACAGAACCTGTTATGCCAGGATCACAGGCCCCTCAGAGACCACCAGGAGATGACTCTATGCAAGAGCAAGAGAGCTTCATTATGAAAGCAAAACTTGTGACCCAGGTCTCACTGAAGTGGGACCCAGAGCCCTGAGTGAGCAGGGTCTTTTTGTTTGTTTGTTTGTTTATTTGTTTTGTTTTTGAGCAGGGTTTTTTAAAGGGAAAAACCAGAAGCAGGGGGTTTCCATGAGAGCAAGCAGGGGTGTTCATGCCTTGACATGACAGGATTGGGTAAAAGCCATAGAGGTGAGGTGACCTTCTACATAATCACAATTGCCATTCTTCTAAATTACATCTGGAACTCTGGGGAGAATTTTCCCAACCGATTCTTATTGATTGTTGCCAGGGAGATTGTCTCTATTTTCTAGGAAAGTTAAGTTTGTTTTCTGCCAAGGGCACATTCTGTGATACCTGAGTTCAGCTCCTGGTCAGGATGGAAACTTATTTCAAAATGGAGTCACCCAGGCTAACTTAAACTCTTCAAACCTTTTGCTCTCAAAAGTGATTTTTTCAGCTCAGAGCAGATATATCTCTAGACTGTACATGAGGCACCAGAGAGGCATGTTGACATCCAGATTGCTGGGCTTTGGCACAGACTCTCAGGGCAGGCCCTCTGGGATACTAAACCTGCATGTGCCCCACGGAGACTCTTATCAGTAATACTCCAGTGAGCCAGGCCCCATGAAGACTCCTCCAGAAAGAGTCAAACAGGTTTGTGACTGTGCTTGCATTTAAGCCAGGGGAGTTTCCTCTGACTGCTACCTAAGCCCTTCATATCCCCAGGCCCAAGCGATTGCCTCCATGCTCTTGTCTGTGCTCAGTGGCAAGGGAGGGGACTGCCTGCTCTGGGAAACCTAGGTTGTCAGACAGACCAAGCTTTCAGCCACCCTAATCCTGTCATTTTTGGGTGACAGGTCCTGAGAACACAAAGGGCCAAGTCAGGTCATATTTCTACAGATTTCCCTGTCAACTTTCCCACCACTTTATGTTGAGGGATTTTATATAGCAACATGGCTTCTCTGGCAGAAATACAGACAGGCCTTTAATCCCAAGAGACAGAGGTAAGAAGGTCTCTGAGTTCAAGGCCAGGCCAATATAGAGCAAGTTTCAGGTAAAGAAAAGCTTAGGTCCAGGTGTGGTGGTACATGCCTTTAAACCTAACACTCAGGAGACTGAAGCATGCATATCTCTGAGTTCTAGTGTTTTTTTAAATTTTGTTGTTGTTGTTGTTCCAGGAAATTAGGTTGAGTCAATGAGTTAAGAGGCAATGCAGTGGATTTGAATTATCAGCAGTTCAGTTTATGGAATTCAGAGGCAGTTTTTACTGGGAGAGTTTTACAGAGAGAGGTTGAAGAGAGAGCAAGCTAGACACAGGTGAAGACAAAATGATGTAGAGAATGAGAAGGAGCCTGAATATTAGAACAGACTGCTAGAGTTAGTTTGAGGTTAAGAAAAGCAACTCAGTGAGAAACTGAGAGAAGCCAGATTGAATCAGTCAGCTGGGAGGGGAGTTTGAGCCAGAATGGCTGAGTTGAACTGAAGAGTTTAAGTTAGCCTGGGTGACTCCATTTTGAAATAAAGAGCCATCTTGACCGGGAGCTGAATTCAGGTACCAGGAAATATCACAGAATGTGCACCTGGCAGAAAACAAAGTTAGCTCTCCAAGCAACAGCCTCCAGGAAATAGCACAGAATAAATGTTTAGTAAAAAATAGAGACAATCTCCCTGGCAATTGTGATTCTGAAAACGGTCACTTCTCCCCTATGTCTTTTACCCAATTCTATAACGTCAAGGCATGAACCCCCCTGCTTTCTCTCATGGAAACATGTACCCCCCTGCTTGCTGTCATGGAAACTGCCTGCTTACAATATTTCCCTTTAAAAACCCTGCTCACTCAGGGCTCAGGGTCCCACTTCTCTACTGCTGTGTCAGTGAGACTTGGGTCCCGAGTGAGTTTGATCACTCTTGTAATAAAGCTCTCTTGCTTTTGCATCAAGTCATCTCCTGGTGGTCTCTGAGGGTCCCGTGATCCTGGTATTACAGAATCAGCCATCCACAGTTCAAAAAGATCTAGAAATGGTGATCTTATTCAGCAGTAAGTCTCAAAGACTGAAAATATTCTAGTTTTAAATTAGATTGTACAGTAGCTGGAAGCTTCCAGGACTAGGCCTAGCTTAGCAGACCAGGAAGCAGCAAACCTCTGAGACAACAGTTACATCTGGGGAATAAAGTTACTTTTATAAGTGTGAAGGTAGGCTTTTCTTTATTTTTATTTATATTATTGTTTTAGATAGGGTCTCGTGGACTTCAGGCTGGACTCAGACTCCTGCTCCATCTGCTTCTAGTTTTCTACTTCTGGGGATCACAGGCATGCTACCATAACCCCAGAGCTGGTGGTTCCTTTCTTGGATGTTCCTTTCAGTGACATCCCTTTCTGCATGCTGACAGTGTGGGAACGTTCCATAATTGTCAGCTAAATAAATAAATAAATAAATGAAGGGCAAAGGAAGACAGACTTGTTAACAGCTACAGGAATTCCAGCAGAAGAGCATGAGTGCTAAATGGTAGTGGAATGGGCCACAGCCAGCAGGGAAGGAAGGGCAATAGGCTTTGTCTCCCATGTGCTGTCACAGAGGTGTCCATGCTTCTTCACTGCAGGTATCTGTCCATTCAGAAAACATCAAAGATGCTGTGTACATTGTCATACATAGATTGATATTTACCTCTTCCCACACCATTGCAGAATATCCAGAGCACTTTGTGGTCCCCTCCCAAGCATCATGTTGGTAGTCTTCCTTTTCTCATCCAGCTTCTGTGTGAATCTATAGGGAGCCTTGCCTTTTCTACATCATTTGGTCATGAATGTCTACGCCATTAGACCTACAGTGTTTCGAGTTGTCTAGTTTTGAAATCTATGTCCAAAATTTTAGGTACATTTATTTGTGTATGGATATGTGCGGGTGGGGATGCTTCTGCCATAGCTTGATGTGGGTTAGGGGTCAACTTGCAGAAGGTGATTTTCTCCTCCTACTATGTCCATCTGAAGGGTCAAATATGGGTTGTCAAGCTTGACAAGTGCCCTTACTCAGCGAGTCACTTCTTCAGCTCCTGGTTTTGAAATTTCTATGCCTGTGCTTTACCTTCTGTGTTTAGATGTGTGTATGTGTGTATATCATGCTTTCCTTTTTGTATTAGTTTTAGTGTATCTGCTTTTATTTTGAGGTTTTTTTATTCACTTGGACTTAATTTTTTTTGCAAGATGATAGATACAGATCTAGTAACATGTTGTTCTTTTTTGTGGTGTTGGGGATTGAAACTAGGGCCTCATATGAGTGAAGGAAACATTTTACCACATTTAAAATCCTTTCTCCTTTCCTGTTTTTCTTCTTAACTTTTGTGATTTTTATGAAACAAAGTCTCATAAGCTCAAGCTGGCCTCAATATCCCGAACTTCCAGCTTCTACTTCTTGAGATTCTACTTCTTGGGATTACAGGGGATCAATCACATTTGGGCAATACTTTGTTTCATGTGAGACAGGGTCTTGCTAAGTTACTCAGGCTGGCTGTGTCTCTCTCCTTGTTTCTTTTCATTGTGTGTCTCTGTGGCTCTTTCTCTGTCTCAGTCTTTTCTGTCTGTCTCTCTTTCACTCTCTCTCTCTACATCATCCAAGTAGGTGAGATTAAAAAACTCTACAACAAGTCAGGCTAGGGCTACTTTTAGAGCCTGATTTTCTGTGCCACTCTTGCCAGCTCCTTTTCCAGTCTTTGTTGATTTTCTAAGTCTGGCCTTTTCTCTCTGGCCTTTCATAAGGCGTCCCCACCTACCAACTCTTTGACATAGAAGCACTGCCTCAGAGACTTAGGCTCATGGCCACATATCTAGGACAGGTACACATCCACAGGGTACTGTAACGAAATCTGAAGTCCTTGCCACAAAGACCGTTCAAGGCTCCAAGCTGCTGAAAACATGGCTGAACCCAGTTTGCCCATGTAAGACACTTTGTAACCAAACTCCAGCTGCTTAAGCTTCACCTGCAATCACTGCTCAACATGAACCAAAAACAACAATGAAAACTATCATTTGAATAAGAGAAGGCAAGACCATCATTAGAGTGTCTATTTTGATCCTTTTCTTCTACTCAGCATTTCTGTCATTCATTCCTTTCGACACCCTTATGTTGTTGGTATTTTCTGTTATATATTTTTCATATGAAATTGAGGCTCAAAGAGATCAGAGATGTTTCTCCAAAATCATAAAACTACTAACTGTGAGAAGCAGGAATCTCCAATCTGGTCAGATCTGCTCATCTTTCCACAGCTCTACTCCATTTCCTCTATGACCCACCATTGTGCCTTCATTAATTGCTCCCTTTCAACCTACCATCCCTGATGGCCCTCCCTCATCCGCTGATCTCATTATCTCCTTGGTTAATGCTTCCCTTGAAGCTATTCATAATACCAGCCTACCCGAATACCAAGAGTGCTGGATTTGCTTTTCCCCCACACCTCCCTTTTATGAGGGTATTGCCTCCTTTGCAAACCCCATCCCCACTAATGATGCCAATTCCCTTTCATGGGCCGCTGATACATCTGGAGGCCTCATTCTTAGCATGGTATCAGGCTTAGGACATTGCTTACTAGGACCAAATATGCTTCCCCCCACTTCTTTATTACAAGTTTGCAATCAAACCTCTGTTGTAAATAATTCCTTCACCTATATTAAAGCTCCTGATAATACTTATCTGGCTTGCTCTCTTGGATTAACTACCTATATAGTTAATTCGGTCTTTCTTACAAAAAGAGATTTTTGTGTAGTTGTTTCCATTCTCCCTTGGCTTTTTATACATAATTCGGATAACTTTCTAAACTTTTGGGAGAGAAAAACCTATGCATCTAGAACCAAGAGAGAGCCTCTCACAGCAGTTACACTTACTGTCATCCTTGGCCTGAGTGCCGCTGGGGCCGGAACAGGCATTGCTTCTCTTGTTACTTCTCAACAGCATTACGCACAATTAACTGCTGCTGTTGATAAAGATATCCAAGAACTACGCCAAGGAATGCAAAATCTTAAGGATTCTCTAGCCTCTTTATCAGAAGTGGTTCTCCAGAACCGACGAGGCTTAGATTTGGTCTTCCTCAAAGAAGGGGGACTTCCTCAAAGAAGTGTGTAGCTCTCAAGGAGGAATGTTGCTTCTATGCTGATAAGACCGGATTAGTACAAGACAGTCTTGATAGAGTCAAACATAGTTTGGAAGAAAGGAGAAGAAAGAGAGAACAAGAATCCTGGTATCAAAATTGGTTCTCTACTTCTCCCTGGATTACTACCCTGCTCCCAAGCCTGTTGGGACCTTTTGTTGGCATTCTTTTACTCCTCTCCTTTGGCCCTTGGGCCCTTAATAGATTAACCAGCTTTATTAAGTCACAGGTGGACTCGGCAATGAAACCCGTTGCGGTCCATTATCATCGCCTGAACACCACGGAGGACCCCCCCCCCCCGTGGATTCCACCATGGACAAGAGCGGCACAACACCTCAACGCCTTGACTTCTCGTCCCTCAAAACAACCGGGGGGAGGTCTTGGCTTCGCCTATTAGTTAGGGATAAATAAGTGTGGAGTTTCCCTAATGGTTCCTGCAGCTTCCTAATTGGCTGTTATAATTGGCTAACGTTCACTGTGGTAAAATGTGATAAAAAATTGACCAAGATTGGCTTTTCAAATTCTCCATGGCCACTTTTGGGCTATCTTATATCTTGTGGGCAGATGATCTAAAAAGTGTTACTTTCCACAAAGTGAGTGGTCTGGTAAGTCAGAGACGGAATGAACATATAAGCCTTGGTCCACCTAAGACAGGACGACCTCGCCTGGAGGAGGCTGCTCCCATGACGGGTAAGGCCCAAGCCTTGTCATTCTAGCAGGCTCAGACCCCGTTTGTGCCCCATGTTTGGACTGATGACTGGTGGTTGTGGACTTGGGCCCTCAAAGCAGGACCTGGGTGCTAAAACCTCAAACCATCACTCCTGGGGGACGCAATCTGCCTTGCCCACAGTTGCTGATGCTCAGCCCTTTGGCCTCACTACCACAGTTTCTATCCCCTATCATAAAATTAAAAATTTCATTTGGCAAATTAAAAACAATTAACCTCGATTTACAAAGTTCCCCATTTTATGAGCTGCAGCAAATCATCCCTTTCCTCCATTTTATTTAGACTAGAGAGGGGGAGATGTCAGGGACCACCTGAGGGAACTCGCCAACTTCAGAGATCACCTGTGGAAGCTTACCAACTTGCCTCAATTTGCCCGTTCCCTTACCTGCAGTAAACATACTGCTTGGAGATGCCCGTTCCCTTACCTGCAGTAAACACACTGCTTGGAGATGTCAGAGACCACCTGTAGAAACTCACCAACCTGCCTCAACTTGCCCGTTTCCTTACCTGTGGTAAACATACTGCTTGGCAACAGCAGAGATGTGCTCACAGAACCATGGCTTATCACAAGATGTTTCAGGCCCCTGGCTGAGAAGAATCTGTAATTTTTCACCCACCCTACTTCCTTATCCTGAACCCTATTTAAAGCTGATTCTGCTTAGTAAAGTTGGTCCTTGACAAGCACCTGTTTGCTTGGACTCCTTTCTCTTTCTCGCCCATCTTTTCACAGGTTTGGATTCTCTTTTAACCCGCGAATAACCTTAGCTCCGCTGGCCGGAGCAGTGCCTCTTTCTCTCTGCTCACTGAGTTGTCTTTGTCGCTATTTACAGCACCTTATACCAGGCCTTTAAGAGACTGTAAGCAGTGGTCCATGATGTCCTCATATGTCATGGCCTCCTCTTCCTCTCTGCCCTGGTGAATTTGGGTGAGATGACAGAAGGAGATATATTTTTGATGTCACACAGAGTTTTAGGGGCTAGAGTTGTAGCTGGGTTTGTTATCTTAGTCCCTACTTTCTCCTTGTCCTTTCAGGACTAGTTATTCTTTGGATTTTTCCTATATCTTTTTGAGACAGGGTCTTTCTGCGAAGCTGCCTTAAGCCTTCAACTTGAGATCATTTTGACTTAACCTACCAAGTGCAAAGGTTGTAGGTTCCACATTAGCCATCTCAATGGGACTGAGGAGCTTTGCTCCTTAAAATTCATTCTGAACTGAGCCAAGACCCTGGTATGCTAGAGCATACATGGGGTGAATGCGAGATTGAAGGAATCAACAGTTGACTTGGCTGTGCTTCCCAGGGTCAATTCAATGGGGAAAGTCTCCGAGATGAGCATCTTCTCTAAAGTCAAGAAACTGAGTTTAAACTGTGTCACTGCAAAGCTGCTGTAACTAATGGTTTTCCTCTGAACCTTAAGGGATTTGGTTCTACTTACCAGATGGTCAATCCTCATTGTGAGCAGCTCCTCCCAAGGATGAAGTCACCTCACTAGCCAGATTCCACACCCTCCCAGGCAAACAAATGCTAAGAAGGAGGCCTATTGGTAGGTACACTCAAAGATCCAGCTCATAGTAGCTGAGAGGGATGCTCTGGAGGGCAGGGGCAGAGCAGCATGGCCAAGATCCCTTCCCACCCATTTTGCTCATCCATGCAGCAATACTTTCAGGTCAGCTTGCAAGCTGAGTTTAACCAGGGCCTCTGCCTCCGGAGAATTGCTCCTGGATGCCTACAGGCTGGTGCTGGGCTGAGTCTTCCTCACCTTAATTCTCCCCTAACACATTTCTTTTCTCCCCAGCTTTACTTGGCGCCATCTGATTGTGGAATGTCTGGGGAAGCACAAGTGGGTCAGCTGAGCTGGCTGCCCAGGTCTTACACCCAGGGCTACATGCAAAGGCAAGAAGAGAGACAGGTGTGTTCTGCAGGCTCTGGAGCTTGAATTCTCATCCCTTTAACAGGCTGATCTCTGTGAATGGGAATCCGGCTCAAGGCTTTAAAGCAATAGTGGGGTTGTGGAGCAGGAGCTGGTGCAGGACGGTGTAGAGGGTAAAAATAAAGTGGTCATTGGTGATCATGGCTTTGGTTCCAGGAGTAGCAGACTCCCCCACCTTTTCTGAGGATGCTCCCTCTTCAATCTCTGAAAGAAAAGGACTCATGTCCTGGGCGATGGTGCTGTGGTGTAAATAGAGTTGCCCAAAAATGTAGCCTTGCTAACACAGTCTGAGAAACCTGAGCTTGGTTCCTCCCATCTGTGAGATGACTGTGGGTCACTGTGTGGACAGAGTTCGTTCATCCGAGTCATAGAGTTGATTTGTGCCATGTGAGATTGGTTTGAAGAGACAATATAGTCAACATGGGAAGGATCAACAACCACAATTACAAGAACAGTTCGTAGAGGACGCTGTAGTAAGATAAATCCACATGCAAGAGAAACCAGGTATCGGGAAAATCAGAGAATTCAGATATCAGGAAGGCACAGATAGATAGGCAAAATGACAGAGACCATGCCGCATAATGTTGATTTGGATCTTCTGTGTTTTACTGAAGTCAAGCCAACACTTTTATAGTAATCTTACAAAGAAGCACCTTAAAGTTGACATATCCCCCGGAACATTTATAAAGTTTATATTTTAACTGCAAGAGTAACCTGGTAGAAGCAGTGTCTACAAAAATGTTGGCCTAACAGCCTCTTAAGCAGAGCAAACATAGAACTAGTGACTTGTTTGTCAATTTAGAGAGTAGAGGGCCAGGGGCTTGTAAAACTTGTGGTGTGTTTACGTAGTTTATTGTTAGTTAATTAAGGGTTGTTAATAATCCTCCGAACTAGGTCGGCTAAAGATTTACAATCTTTCCTTAGATAAGATGCTTGAACTAGCCTGTCCGTAAAACTCATAGTATAATACAAAACTTTTTGACCTCCTATGTTTGCCTATCTTCTTTCTGCCTCATCATAAATACCTGTGTTAGGTAATGGTTTTGCAGTAGCTTTACTGCAGTGGGAATATCCAGAGCATTTATCCTAACAGATCCTGATTAAACATTTTCTTTAGAAAGCCCTAAAACTCTTGTCCTTTTACTACCTACAATGTTTCGTTTTTCCACAAGCAATTCCTGATGCTGAATCTGATTTATTACCTCTTTTTAAATTTTATTTTCCTTCTACTCTTATTTGCTAAAGCTTTTAGTGATGTATTAGAAATGTTTCCTTGAATAGTTAATTGTACTGTTTCAAGAATCATAGAGAAACAGCAAGAAAGGAGCTCATCAATTCCAGTCTTGTAACCAAATAAGGGTGGGACTTAAAATACATCTTTTGGCTTAGATGGCCATGTTAGGGTTCTTGCTAGGGACTTCCAGGAAGCTGATTCCCGTAGGTAACGTGTCTTCTCATCTGTTTGCATAATTTTATGCTTGCAGAATACATGTTTATGCTATACAGACTTCTGGAGTTATCTATGCTTGTTTTAGCAACTTTGTATCCTGTGGTAGTTAATGGTGCTAGTGGAACTCTCCTGCCTCTCTAAGCTGGTCTTTCACATGGCCCCTTTGCCTCCCTCCTCCTGTCAGAGTAGAGATCACAGGGCTCTATTCTGTGTTTAGCACCCCACATTCTAAGCCCTCCACCTGGTAATGATTACCATTGAGGTCTCCCAGGTGTCTCCAGGGGATATTTCCTGCTCCAATCTCCAGGGAAGCTTAAGTGATTATTTTGAGACCCTTACACAAATCTTCTTCTTCCTCTTCTTCTTCATCATTTTCTTTATCTTCTTGTGATTTTGCTTCTGGTTCAAATTTTTCCTCTTCTTTTTTTTTTCTTTTCTTCTTCCTCATCTTCATTATTATTACTATCATTTCTTTAATTTTTTAATTTTAATTTTTAATTTTTTTTTTTGTTTTTCAAAACAGGATTTCTTTGAGTAGTCTTGTCTTTCCTCAAATTAACTATGTAGACCAGGCCTTCTTTGAACTCAGAGATCTGCTTGCCTCTGCCACCTGAGGACTGGATTAAAGTCATGTACTCAAAATCCCCAGCTCTTAGTCTTTTTATTATTCTTATTTGGTGTTTTGAGATAGGGTTTCGCTATTTAACCCTGGATACCCTGAAAATTCACTCTATAGATGAGGCTGGCCTGCATTTCACAGGGATCTGCCTGTCTCACCTCCCAGTGTTGGGATAAAGTTGTGTAAGATGAAGATTTATTATGTGCACTGGCATGATGAAGATCTTTCAATTGTATTTTAAGTCAGTACTGGATGGTAAAGAAATTAAGTCACCTTGGAGCTGACTTTCTTCTAGAAAGTTGTTGATGGGGCTGGTGAGACGTCTCATCTTGGAAAAGTATGTGTTGCCAAGCCAGGTGACCTGAGAGAAAGGAGAGTTAATACCCTCCAAGTGGTCCTCTGTCTTCCCACTGGAGCCATGACATGTATGTGTCCACATGTGTGTGCATGTGTACACACAGACAGGCATAAACACATACAGAAAGAATTATATAATATAAATGAGGAAGAACTTGAATAATCTGCTCTGAAAAAAAATTGAATTGTTCCTTCTAGAGATGGCAGGAGAAAGCAGGTAGGCTCCAGGATTCAGGTAACGAGATAACGGAACTTGTAGTTGACACTGCCCTAAATACATAAGATCTTCTTTTCTGACACAAGATCCACACAGGGTCATGGCTCAGTGGCTCAGTGGTAGTGCACACGCCAAGCATGTACAAGGCTTTGGGTTCCGTCTCCAGCACAACACGCAAATCTAAAACAAAACATCCATTGGACAATTGGAGCTCATAGAGTAGCTGACCACCATTCTGGAGGTAGGTGCCTCCTCATTCATTTAGGCCTACTGTAGCCACTTGAGTGCCAGGCCTTCCAGACAGAGAAAAAGAGAAGAGAGCCCGACCTTTAAGAGGGCACCCCACAGTGATTGACACTTTTGTGTACATCCCTTTAGTCAGTCCTATGTAGCCAGGCCAGATCTTAGGAGGCAATGTTCAACTTTGGGTGGCCTTGTGCCTAGCTATAAATTGGGAGCCTTGCTGTTAGCAAAGAGACACTGTGACAGAGGTGAGAAACAGGCATTTCTCAGCCTATGGTGTCTGAGGATCTTTCTCCTTCTGGGTATGACAAAGTTCAGAATATGCCCCTACACCTGTCAGAGTGGAATGTAGCTGGGTACAGTGAGACCAAAGATCACTCCAGAAAACAAAGACAAGACAGCCCTCAAATGCTTCATCACAAGAGCCTTTGGCTTTCTCACATGTGAGGCCTGGTGGATGTGTGTGCGTGCATGCGTGCGTGCGCGTGCGTGCGTGTGTGTGTGTGTGTGTGTGTGTGTGTGTGTAACTGATATTTAAATCAGTTCACATTCCCTTAACAATAGCAAGCCATCTCTGGTGGTCTGAACGGGTATGGTCCACACAGTCTCAATGCTTGGCTACATGGAAGGGCACTGTTGGAGGTGTGGTCTTGTTGGTGTAGGTGTGACCTTGTTGAGGGAAGTCCATCACTGTGGTGGCAGTGTTTGAGAATATATGAGTTCTTCTAACCCTTGCGTTATGCACAGTCCCCTTCTGCTGCCCGTGGATCAAGACATAGAACTCTCAGCTCCTTTTTTAGCACCATGTCTTCATGGATACTGCCAAAATCTTGATAAGAAAAAAAAAAAAAAGAAAAACGATGTTCATTGAAGCATGGTAGGGAGGGAACAGAAAAGCAACCACAGTGCTTGGAGCTGAAGCAGAGGTGGAGAGCATGACTGTGCAAGCCTGGGACATGAGAGGGACAGCTGAAGCTGTCCTTCTGCCGTGGCAGATCTCAGAGTGCATGGAGAAAGTGTTTCTTCCAGATGACTGTTTTATACTTTATGGAATGGGTCCGACTTCTGAGGCAGGAGGTGAGTCAGAGTTGAAGAGTGGAGGAAGTAATCCTGTGTGTCCCCAGACAGTTGCTGGCAAACCAGGCCTTTGAAAAGCTCATCAGCCCGAGACCAGGGTACAGCCTTTAGTTCCTATCTGCCATAGGTCACCATCTCTTTCTGAGCTCACACCAACAGGAAAAGGGCTCTGTGTGGACACTCTGGACACTAGTTGAGACTAGGTTCAGGCCACACCACCTGGTCACTATGCCAGTGAGTGGGTCTTGTGTCCATCTTAGTAGATGAAGGAGTTTGGGGCCAGCTATGCCTTTGGATGGCTTGCTAAATCATACCACATGGGTAGATTAATCTATCTACTTTTACTGGTGCTAGTGTAGATAGATAATAGTTTTCTATCATCCTTTCTCAGGCAAAACTGTCCTTATTGGATAGCATGAACTGAGGCCCCTGCTTTTCTCTCCCAGATAGCTAAACATTCTGAGTCTTGAAAGCATCCTGTCAGTCAGTCTCAGGGACCATTTTTGGAGCATCAAATTGCCAGCTGAATGTACTCATCCAGCCTGCCCTGTAACTGGAGACAGGTGATGCTTAGAATAAGTATCACAATGCAATGTCCAGATTGAAACCAGAGAGTAGGGGAGAGAAATCAGCATTTGAATGAACAAGGGTAAGGTGTACACATTTCAAAAGAACATTTTACCAACATATAATGTGGGAAATCTGAATGGGAGGAAGCTATGTGGCCTTGGAGGTATAAGGTGGAGTAATTATTGCCCAGCACTGTGCTCTAGGTTAATTAATTAAATCCTAATCTCTGTGTGGTGATTTGGGTATACAGCTGGTTTAGGAATAGCTGCTTTTTAACTAAAAGGTAAATCAATGTTAAATATTAATAATCATCAACAACCTCAAATTTAAAATTTCTTGCTGTCACGATTATCTGGCAGAGCCTCTGAGAGCTGATTGTTTTGCTGACACTAAGTAGTTAATGAAAGCAGAGCGTTCTTTCTGGGAAAGGTGGTCCATGTGTTAGCATCTAGGCAGCCAGCCTCTAGGTTGCTGAGCAACTTGACAGGTAAAGGCAGAGCTGCCACCTCTCTGTCCTCTCTCCGCCTGTCCTGCCTCCCTCTCCACTCCGTACTCTCTTCTCTCTCATGCTGTCCCACACGGTCTGCCTCATTTTCCCACAATAAACTTTCTGGTAGCACACCTGTTGTATAGCATGTCATTTATATACCACAACACCACGAACCTCTGGGATTCCACTCCTGAGTTTTCTCACCACAGGAGACCACAGACCTGATATTGCAGCCAGGAGGCTCTCAGAGAGAGCCTTTGGTCCTCTTCACTATGCAAACTTGCAACCATCATACACTCATGATTCTATTTAATGTCACAATTTGCTGTTCATCACACATAATGAATGCAAAAAGTAGATACTTTGCAATATTATATAAATTATACACTGCACAACAAGTTTGATGCAAAGAGGTTTATTTAAGGGCAGAGTGGGAAAGAGATGGAAAGACAGTGGGAGAACATGGTTGGGGGGAGTGCCCCAGGAGAGAAAGTCAGATTGAGGGAGCAGTGACAGACAGCTCCTATATATCTGGAGCTCCATCTGGCTTTTACCTGCAGGTGATGACATCAGAGCTTGCTAAGCAGCCTAGCCTAACAGACTGTGCTGGGACTTTTTTTTTTTTTTGGTCACGGTAATAGTACAGGGCCATGGAACATACCCATTGCAGGAAAGTCCTCAGCTCCTGCCATTCTCCTTGGCTTATCTTCACTGAGGGTGTCAATGGGCAGTGAGAATAGAGAAGCTGCCAGGAGAAGAAAGGAAAGGGCCAGATCATTAGGACTAGAGCAATTGAGCAGCTGATGGAAAACCATTAGAATGATCCAAAAAGTAACAGATACCAGGCTGTCATTTAGTTTGGGTGGGTTTTGGTCATTAATTAATTAATTACCTTTCTCCATATCGTAGCTTGCCCTCCCAGGCCCTCCCTCTCACCTCATCTCCCCCTTTTCCCCTTCCCTTTTCCACAGTGAAGGGAGGCCTCTTCTGGAAATCAACCCAAGCTGAGTCATGTAGCTTTTTTTTTTAAAGGGAATTTATTCTTTTGTAGTGTAAACCACTGTTCATGGTTTCATAACTACGCAAATCAGACAACAACTGAATCCACCCACTGTCAAGAATGAGTATTGAATAAATATAGCTAAATTATAAACACCTTTTCCAGGGGAGGGCCTGGATTTTTAGATCTTTCTTTGTTTTTCTGTGAACAAGCATGAACTTAAATTTAAATTCATGATCTTCCACATCTTGTTTCCTATGTTTCTTACCAATTAAGCAGCAGTTAGTGCTTTGGGGACTCAAATTTTAAAACTAGAATGCAGCTCAATTTATTCTTGGTAAACGTCAAGCACAGATTAGTGTCAGTGTGACCACCGCTCTTCCCCTGAGAGTCCGCAAAAGCATGAAAAACGTGACGGTTACTGCTCCGCAGCCTCAGTAGGAAGGTGGCACTGGCACAGTTATCAGACTTCCTTTTAAAAGACAAAATCTGAGAATTTATGTCAAGGAGTGACAGCACTTGGTTCAACTTGCAGCTAGTGCAAAGCCATGAGCTGCGTATTATTCGGTGTCATGATTAGTGACAGGGAGCTCTAGCCAAGGAGAACTGAGGGAGTTGTGGAATGGGAAGCCTCAGTCCAGAAGTCTCAATTTGTGGAGTTAGGTGGTGAAAGGCTTGACATAGCCCGGCTAGCCATATTGCTATGGTGGAAGACAGCAGATCTGGAGGCCAGCACTGCCTGCTGCTCCGTGAAGGATGTGCTGTCCCCTACCCATATTTCACATGGAAGAGGAAGACATGACCAGAGCACCCAGCCAATCCACCACAGGTCCCATCTGTCCCCATGATGCCAGGAACAGGAGCACAGCTACCTAACCTGCCCTGCACTGCGTGAGGACTTCCTGGGACACAGAGAACCGGAAGCCATGAGCATGTAAAGTGGGAGTGAAGAGATGGTAAGTCTGCTGCCAGCATCTCTCTCTGCTTTAACAAAGTGGAGGGTTCAGGCCAGGACCTTGGAAGGAATGCTGAATCCCTGTTTGCTTTATCTCTTGGGTCACTGAGCTGATGGCTCAGGCCACCGATCATGATTAAAAGAAAGGGGGAGGGAGCCCTGGATTCCTTCCCTAGGACTAAGGACTGGCTACCATGCTGCTAAGGAGAAAACCTTAAACTCACTACATTTTTTTTTTCTGTCTCTCTCTCCGTAATGAGCCTGTAAGACAGCAGAGCTGTCGGGAGCAAAATTAAGAGCCATGTTTTGGTAACAGTGACTGGGCAATGCCCTTAAGGCATTAAGTAATGAAATTAGGTAATGTCAGCTGATTAGCAGCTGGTGTGTGTGAAAGAACGATAAGCCCAGCCATGCCCCAAAAGTGTATAAAACTGCAGCCTGAGCCTACACAGGCGCAGCAAGCTAGACTCTCGGTGAGGAAGCCGCAAGACCGCCCATACCCAGCCTATTCCCGAAAGGCTGTTTGGAAATCCCAGACCAGCTTAACAAACCGGCCCGGGAGGGACCACCTTATCAGACCGGCCCTGGAGGGTGGCTCCTGATCAACCGCAGCTTCCTTTACATGTGAGGCTTGCCTGGAGCAGAGAAACTCCAAGGCCCATCAAGTCATCAGAAGATGCATCTTAGACCCGGCAGGAACCACAAGGTTCTGGGACCTAGAAGACACCTCAACACCGATTCCAGAGGCAACATGTCTGAGCCCGTACCTGTGGCCAGGTTGTATTCCCCATAAGATGTATAATGTGCTATGCAATTCTTAGATATCTGTGTGATTAGTGTCATTTAAGCAGCTTTCAAAAATCATTCTGGTGTTGGCTTTTATCGATACCTTGCCGCCCTTTTGTGGCATCTCGGTTAAAGTCCTCCAGCATAATCAAGCGCTCCTGACAATGGCTGTCAAGCACACTTTGTGCTCCTTATTACTGACCTGGTAGTGGAATGTCTTCCTGAACAAGGCCCAGTGGCTATTTGCTGAGATCCCCTGGAGGCATTTAAACAAAATGAGCTTCCTCAGAGCCATCTGCAGATTCCGGGCCAGAAAATGGGCGTCCTCTTTACCCCACCCATGACGACTGCGCCAAGAAGCAGCTCATCTTGTCCATCCACTCAAGAAATGTGGAGAGGTAAGAAAAAAAGACATTGCAGTTCCCCAGGCTCTTCGAGATGAGTGGACTAGCTGTGTTTCCCTTGAAGGGGGAGTTCTGGGGGTCTCATGTGGAGCTATCAGTAACTTGTAGAGTGCTGGAGGGCCTGGACTCCAGGCTCTTGGGGGAAAAATGGACAATAAGTAAGGGCCTGACAGGCTCAAAGGGATTAGCCAAGAGGCACAGGCTTCAGCTCCAAGCAAGTGGAAGAGCTGACAGTTGGTCCAAGGCCCCGCCCCCTTCCCAGCAGTCTTGTAACCGTCCCTGGAGATGGGTGAGGTGAGTGAGATGGGTCTCTAGGCTGTAGGGCAGCGAGCCCACCTCTCCCAGGAAGGAGTGCACCGGAAGCTCCTGTCAAGGGGACTTGGGGCCAGGGCTCAGATCTCCATAAGCGTGATCTTGAAGCCTTCCACCATGCTCTCCATGTTTCGGATGAAGGTGTCCTCATTTGAATAGTGTTCAATTATGTCATCCATGTTCACCAGGATGCCCTTTTTGCTCTTCTTATAAAGCTTTGTGATTTTCTCCACTGGCAGCTGGTACTTCTCAGACAGCGCTTCTGTCAGGCCCTTCACTGTGGGCGAACTCAGCCTCAGGGCGTGGGACACCTCATCACTCTCCTTCCGCACGTACAAAAGCACTAGCCTCACATTTTCTTCTTTAATCTGCTTAGATGGTGTCGAAAAAACTTCTCTTCCATGGCCTGAACATCCGTTTAACGAGGGCGCGGCTTCTCGTTGATCATCTGTGTTGAAATACACCTGTGCAGTCCTCTGCAAAGTGAACATCTGGTTTGAAGAGCACGGGCTTCGAGTGCAGGTCAGGCGTGGTTTGGAAGTACGTGATGTCACTTTTCTTCTGGAAAGGTTGGCGGCCAGCTTCCTGCCAGAGGAGTTGCTGCACTGGGTTGGGAGGCCTGGCCCTCCCCTTTCTTCCTCGTCTGCTTTCTATCTTCCTCTTGGATTTTTCTTTCTGCTCCCTTGTCTCAGAAGACCTTGATCTGGCAGTGCGCTCTGTGGACAGCTTTATTGCTGTGGTTACTGTAACTGTATGTGTCAATCTGAATCGTCAAAGGAAGTCCTTTCACACCCTTCTGGGAGGAGAAATCTGTACTCAAGCAATTCACGGTGATGAAAAGTCTTTGCCTCTTCGTTCCCATCCCGGGTGAAGGAAACAGCATTGTGTGTGACCTCTTCAATGTCTGCAGTGGCGCTGCAGCTCTCCTTGTTGTCAGCGAGGTCGAGGACCCTCTGTGTTTGGCAGTGTGCTGCCGGGGATGCCAGTACTTCCAGTATTGCAGCTGTTGGTCTCGGTTTCTGCCTTCACTGAAGACCGCCATCACCGCACTCACTCCTGACTTGGCCGATGGGGTGTCGGAGCATTTGTTGTCTCCAGTCTCACGGAGTGTTACGGCATAAGAACTGTCCTTTGCTGAGGAAGGTCATGGGGCCCTCCCCTGCTTCTGACGGAGAGATTCGGTGGCTTCCAGGGTGTACTGAAATGTTCCACTCCCCGCCTGGTTGCTCAGACAGTCTTCAGCACCGGCAGAAGTACTCGGGAGACTTCTCTGAGGCCCCATCCCTGAAGCTCTCCCTGTAAGTGCTGCTGGCTACTGCGCTGGTCATTCCTGAGATAGGAGCTGTGGCTGGCTATTGAGGGCAGGTCATACCGAGTCTGTTCAAATATGATGACCCGCTGCTCCTCGCCATCCTCCTCGCCATCCGCGGGGGGTAGTGCACGGGGGTGCCATGAACTCCAGTGTGGAATCCTCAGCTTTCACCACAGTGATGCCTGACATGGGGATGACGGCCGGACTCTCCGTGATGGACAGGCTGTACTGCTCTCGCTTGGCACTGTCCACGTGCTCTTGGCTCAGGCAGAGGTTTACTGGGACGCTCTTCAGGCCCTGCACTGGGTTCTCTCCTCCGCTCAAGCGGCTCTGGACTTCACTGGTGCCGAGACAGTTTCTTTTGTCCGGGTCTTCTTGGCTGTCACTTGCTTTGCTCACAGGCAGAATTCTCTTGTCTCGAGGGACTTGTAGTAGTCAAGGAGAAGGCCTAAGGCAGCAGCACTGTCCTCATCCCCATTGATGCTCATCATAGCTTGGTGGCCGCACTTGGCGGGTTCTCCAGGTACGACTTCCAGGCTTCATCCTCACTCATATAGGCTCTTCGGGTACTGAAGGGAGGGTCACTGGCATGGACACTAAGGCCACTACTCTTTTATTATTGTCTGACTCTTGTGACATGGTTGATCTAATGAACTTGTTCCCCTTTTCCTGGAGCCTCAGCCTCTGGTGAAACTGGACTTTCCAGTCTGTGCAGGTGACGGTGTGTGAGAGCACAGAGATGGCAGAACAAGAGCTACAGGGAATTCTGCTTTCATCCCCCCTCACCACTCTCGCTTGCTTCCTTGCTTGTGCCCTCACCTAGCCAGAAAGGGGAGATGGGGCGGGGGAGCTCGACCCTGCTTGGAGGTGGCCCAGGGAGTGTGGAGTCCTCCCGGACCACGATAGGGGCAGACACAGAGTGGAAAGCCTCAAAGTCACATTTTGTTGAATATAAAACTGGTATGTTTATTGTAGAG
>NW_026590345.1:0-4411 GCF_907164565.1 Psammomys obesus
TCTACATGCAATCTATCTGGTCTTCTGCAGGCATTGAATGTGCTTGAGCAGAGAGGTCTAGATTGCATGTTTAGTTTCTCTTTAAGTAACTTCGAGCAATTTTAATACTTTGCCTATTGAATTTTTCTGTTAGGCAAATCTCCTCTCCATTATTTATCTCTCCTTTATATTTATCTCTAAGTTTGTGAGCACGTGTAACTAAAGATTTAAAGTTTAATGTGTATTCTAATTGAGATCTTGTATATTCAGCATTTCATTGTATTCATCACATACAATATAAATAGCAAATAAAAGTCAATAGTATCCTCCAGGAAGATCCTCCACTGAATTTTATAACTAGTTGCTTACTTCGGATTATGGATTTATGTAATATTAAAATGTGAATAATTACAATTTCGTGGCATTGTTTCAATATGTGACTATATCTAACTGTTTTGCTGGCAGTAACCACTGGACTCAGACCCTTAAACCTTCAGAATTGATATTAGGCCTCTTTTCTACATCATATTTTTATCTACTCACCACTTTTTAAACTTAGGAAACAGAAGGATATATGAAGTACATATCTCATTATAAATATAAACTTATAATGTCAGCTTCAAAAGCCTCACACTTCAATGACCTTGAGATTAAAAACACTGAATTTTCCAAGTATTCATTGCAGCTTCCTAAGACTGTACTATGTACACATTCCTAACTCACCTTCCTAATTCACTTCTGAGGTAGAGATGAACAGAAAATATAATCTGTTCTCTGAAAGTGTGCTGTTCTGGAAAACATTTGGGAATGCAAATCACATGCCATTTAAGTTGACAGCAGCATCTCTGAGAATGGGGTCTTTATAAAGAATTTCATGAGGAACTAAGATAAAGGAGATTCAACCTTCAATATCAACTGCTTGAGTCATAAAAAAGAATATTGAACATATTATATCAAACACATAAATATGAGTAAAATGAACTAAGTCACATAAAGATAAGGCTTCCTTCTTTATACGGTCTGTTTCAGAGATTATTATTACATGCAGTGGTTGTATAATGACTGAAAAAAATGTGGTTCAGAGAATAGGGAAAGGCTAGTGAGGCAGCTTAATTAAACTGCTTGTAGCAAAAGCTTGAAGACCTTAGTTCAAACTTTCAGCATTCAAGTAGGAATCAAGGAGTGGTGGCACTCATTTGTATTTCAAAAAAATGGTGTTACAGAAACAGAGAGAGCTTTGGAGATGAAGATCCAGCTGACCCAGAAAAATCTGTGAGCTACCTGTCCACTTAGAGGTAGTGAGTTGTAATATTTGATCTTGATAAGAAAGCTGTCATTTTTTCCTGTTGCTGCTAGGGAGGTTGATGTTGTTCTTAACATCAGACTCCATCCTCATGGCACTTCCATATGGATTGAAGGACACCATTTCTCTTAGGATACCCTTGACTTTCAACACTGATTGGAACCTCCAAAGTACCTAGGGTCGTGGACTGAGCATCCATACTTCCTCAGCCTCCTGAATATGAGGACCAACATGGTTTTACTGCCCAATTCTACCATGGAATGGGTCTAAAATTTCTCTTCAATTTTACACTCATTCCAACAGTTCTGCTCTTTAGGGCACTCTGAAAACACAAGAGTGGCCGAGAAAGAGAGACAGTGTCAAACGTGGCCCCTGAATACTAGTAAACATACACACAGTTGCACATTCAAGAAAAAAAAAAGAACCCCACACATTCATCCTAACACATATGTATTCCACACTGACAATGAACACTACACATGTATAATAGTACTAATTATATAAAATAATATATCATATTAAGCAACATAGTCATTTTATCTCCTCATTCACATACCGTCCCTTTCGGGTGAGAGAAGACAGTAAGTCTGTATAGACATTTCCCCCACAGCTTGAGGTTACCTGTAGCATTTGAAATCTCATTTTCAGGACAGGGGGAACAATCAAAACAGCAGGATGCTTTTCCTTCTGAGTGGGATTTCTTAAATCCAGGAGCACAGCTCACACTGCATACAGAAGGGGGTATCTGTAAAGCAAAATATGTATTGTTAAAAGATAGCAGTTTACCTGCTGTTTTTATAACCATACTATGTAGTATGTATTATGCCACTAGCTGAATTTTATGAACCGATGTAACAGGCATAGTCAACTTAGTACAATAACAATACAAGTCTCCAGAAACTAATCAATGAAATTTGTCACTTAAAATATATATATAAAAGTTCAGATGAAAATTATATAATCACCATGAGGACGGAACAGTGAACCACAATATTTTGATAGCTTCCATCTACTTGTAAAATGTTAAGTTTAGGTCAAACTCACCTGCCTACTCACTGTGGCCCATTGAATCATGTCCTCAGATAAATACAGTTTTTGACCTTGTGGAAAATATGGGGAAAAATGCCCTATTTTCACCTTCATTCCAAGACCTTGTGGAAAATTCCAAATTATGTGGATGTCATACTCTGCATCTGTTTTTGTTTTCTCATTAATGTTCACTTTGACTCCAATAGGATTAGTAAAGTGCATGTTCTTAAGGAAAGCATGTATCTAAAGAGATGGAGCACTCTATTAATTATTAAAACACATATAAATATACTAAATCAGGAAAGGCAGTGTGGGGAAAACCTCCTAGTTTTTAAAATCTTTCAAAATCCAACTATATTGGAAGAACTCTATCAAGTAAATAAAATTACATAGATAATTTTTAAAATGTCATGATGATGTTATGATTTCAGGTTTTCCATAAAAGGACAAGGACATGAACAACCCAATACTCGGCAGATAAATGAGAATATAAATAGTGAGAAAATAATCTAAACACCCACTTTCTCTGTGGGTGTTCACCTTGCATGATGGTATTTATCAGTCCCAAAACATTTTCAGAATAAGCTATCACATCTATCACCACACATTTGAGTACTCAGTGTCCAAGGTTTTTCTTCTTCTAGTTTTGATTTAATCATGCAGAATGAAGCAACCCAGACACAAAGCAAGTATTGAATGTGTTCTCTTATATTTGTATGTAGCTTTTACGCTTTAGGTGTGCATGACTTTATCTTAGTAACTACGGGGTTTAAGAAGCTAATAAGGGACTATGCATTTGTATTGCAATCTTTCAACGCTTGCAACTAGACTATAGTACGACAAAGTGATGAAGTGGACCTAGTTTAAGTAGATTCAATAGGGAGGATGATGAAAAACTGGATAAAGAAGAAAATATGTGGAAGAATAATTAACATTAAAAGTCGTTTGAAAAGCTACATGTAAACCTACTATTGTATATGCTTCTCAAATATATACATATATAATAGTAATTTAAATGGATTCACTATGTTATAAGGGAGACAATGTCCCAAATAGATATCTAATGTCACTAAACAAAAGTTCCATTGTGAGGAATGGACTGCTTCTTGCTGAAACTTTGACCAAACCATTCTTTTAGAACCTGACAAACATCACAGGCTATTCCTAAGTGATAATCTGATTATAAGGCAATATTCCTGGAGCCACAAATTACTTCTGTTACTCACTGAGAGAAATCAAATGATGCCCAAGTAAAAGGTTCACTACTATTCACTAGCTTCCATGGTGCTGAAAGATGCTCTGATGCTACCAGAGGAGAACAGTAACCATCAATGACACCCAGCTACAGACCCTGTGAACTACAACTGAGACTTGTCTGCAAGACATAATGGTGCAATATTGACATAAGTGCTTTTAGAGAAATCCATCACTTTCTGATTGAACTTTAGGCCCATGTTATGAGACAGAACTTGTATCTGACACTGCTAGAGTGTTCAAGAACAGTAGACTAGATAGGCAATGTAGCCTATGGGAAACCCACTACTATCAACTTGCTAAAGGAACCTGCCTATAAAATGACTTCTAATAACACACTGCTATACTTATACTCCTGAGCAGACAAGTATAATCACTAGAAAACATTTTCCTTCCAGTATATGGTAATTAACACAGATACAGCTGTACAACCTGCAGATAGTGAGAGATGTTGGCACACTAATTCCTAAAAGGAGTGTCTTCATCAACACCCATCCTCAAGACTCAGGCGTCCATGTAGAAGTAAATTCAGAGGGATTATAAAAGTCATAATTGGTGGGTGACTCTAAGGAAACTGTAACTTTAGACACAACAAACTGATGCATGAATGTCACAGAGACAATTTGAGTACACAACAATAGATCTGCACAGGTTCAAACCAGACCAAACCCCACCACAGAGTAGAGAAAATGGACATAAAACCCCACACCCATCCCAAAGTTTTTTGCAGTTGAAAATACCTGCTCTGAAAGGGAAAATTACTTTTCACAGATGGAGTGTCACTCGGTGTAGTAAGCACACTCTAGAACAGGCCCCATGTCAGGACGTTGCCCAAGAGAAAACAGA
>NW_026590346.1:0-14414 GCF_907164565.1 Psammomys obesus
GTGATGATCAAGGCCAGCTGTTGCCCAACCTCTACCAAGAACTACTGCAGAAGAAGTCAGTGCCAACCAGCAACTTCCTCGTCACCATGGTGAGGCCAGGAACCAAAAAACTTCCTAGAAAAGTTCTGTGTGGAAGTAATTCTCCTTGTCTTTCACAATGTCTTATACAGAAATTGAGAGCCTGAAGCCTTAGGGGAATTCTTTACGTCTCTTCATAAAAATTCACATGTACCGTCCCCTCCACAAGAAAAAATCTATTTTTTTCTCCAACTTTCATGAGCAAAGCTCTATCTAAGCCTCTGGCTTCCCAGTAGCAGGAAGCATGCTTGCTCTTCATTAGCATAGTCATCAAGTACAGAACAGTATGTGCGGGCATTAGAAAAGATTTTCATCAGTAGCAAGGGCAGCTGTGGGTGGAGAGAATTCCTAGGACCATGTGTTACCACGAGGTTCACTCAGGTTGTCTTCTAGGGTCCTTCCTGGAGCCAAAGAAGGTCCTAGAGGTTCACTGGAAAGCTTAGCAATGCTCATGAGCTCATGACTCCTTCCACTCCAGAGGTCAGTTTGAACCAGATCAGCAGAGTTCTGAGTGTGGGTACATCCTCCTGTCTTGAGGTTTGACTCTCTGGACAATTCTACAACGTCTTCTCCCTCTCCTTTGGGCCTGGAAAGGCTTACCAGACCTCCAGATAGTGATGTGTGCATTTTTCAACAGTTAGTGTGCGTGTGTGCACACAGAAACAGAAAGAACTTACAAATCCCAACAGCCCCCGGCATGCCAAACCTTTACAGCAACCATGAACCCCGTACTCTCAGAACTCTACTGAAAAACAGCCAGAAAAGCACCTTCTCGAGTGACCGCTAGAGGGCAGGCTTCCTTACCTTCAGAATCTGGTCTCCTTCCTGTAGGCCCTCCTGCTCTGCTGAGGTACCCTCCTGAATGCCAGCAACAAATATCCCAACATCATTTCCACCAGCCAGCCGGAGGCCCACACTGTCTCCCTTCTTGAACCTCACCATTTTGGTGTTAGGGCTGTTGTAGGTTTGGTGTCAGAAAGAAAAGATGAAACATACTGTTTAAAATGGAGGATTCACATCAAGAGATTAAAGATTTAACTATATTCTAGCTCAGGAGTGACTTCATAATTACAAATGTTCCCTCTCATTGTTTCTCATCTGTCCTATAATTTTATCTCCCTGGGACAGTGACATGAATGTCTACCAGCCCACAAAGGAGTAAAAATACAGAATTTACCATGTTAGCTCATATAAGATGAGAGAGTGAGGAACTGGGGATTGAGTCTAGCTATCTGATTGGAGGATGCCCTCAAGTCTACTCCACCACAAGTTTGGTCAAATAAAGACAGTGTAGATCCAGTGTTGGATTGTTGGTCCTAATCCAACAACTGCTGTCTGGAGACCACTCAACATGGCCCCTTCTCGCTCCCCACCGTGGCGGAACCATACCACCCCTGCAGTCTCTACTGAAGCGCTCTAGTCCGGAGCTGCTTCTCCTGTTTTGGAGTTATGCATCTGACTGATGCAAATATTCAGAAGAACATTCAGGAGAAGTAGTCAGGTAGGTAAACAGACAGATCCCAAAGCCTTTAAGTTCAGCCAATCCCAAATTTTGCTCTTCTCGTTAAGTGATTCATCTTTCTTTTGAACATTAGGAGCAAGAGTTGATTAAAGGTGGCTGAACAGATGGAAACTCACCACCTGGGTGGGGGCGGAAACAGCACCACTGCTGTGGATTTCAGCTCAGAGATGAGCTGAGTGGAAGAGGAAGGGGGTAGGGATAGAGGAATGCAAGTACATACCCGTATATTGCTTCATCTTCGGGACTAGGACGAAGAAATGTTCTTGGGGCGGCTCTGGGTTGAGGAACTGTGGATTTAAAGATTTTATTTGTTTTTATTCCACTCATAAGAGATTGTTCTTCATGCATGTATATGTTCTGTGTGCATGCCTAATGTTATGGAGGCCAGAAGAGGGTACTGAGTGCCCTGAACTAGAGTCAGAGTTTTGTGAGGCACCATGTGGATGATGGGAAATTCTTAACCTTTGAGACACCTCTCCAGTCACTATGGAGTTTTTAAAAGTTTACTGCTATCGCTTAAGTGTGTGTGTGTCTCTTTGCGTTGAATGCAGGAGGCTGTGGAATTAACCCCCATACGAGGAAAATAAATCTCAACAAAACAAGATGAAAAAACTTATACTTCTTATCATCCAGACCCATGAGTGCTTGTTCCTTAAAAGAAGATAGCCAAATCCACAGGCTGTCAGTGTGTCTTAGGACACTCGCACCATCCCTCAAAGGGCAGCACACCTTCCCCTACTCACTACCCCACTCCCATTCCCGAGTGTGTTCCCTTTCTTAAACTGTCTATTTTTACCCCTTAAAAAAAATGGGATGACTTAAAGTCAAAGGTTAACTTTAAGGCATTAGTAGTTATCATAGTTTCTCAGAGTCAGAAAAAAAAAAAAAAAAAAAAAAGAAAAGAAAGAAAGGAAAAGAAACACTCAAAGCACAAGGCACGAGGCAGTGCTTTTAACAGCCACAAAATAATGTTTTCCCCACAAACAAATACTTACGTACCTAGACTTGCAAAGATAATTAGAGTGACAGGAATAGTTAGGGTGAGGTTGGGTTTGTGGACAGAGGGCAGGAGGACTGTAACTCAGAAGTGTCAAAATGTGACCCATTCTATCATGTATTAGAATGGATTTTACCTCCCACGTTAGAAGAGGAAAATACATAGAGCCTCCTCCACTTTACAACTTATTTTGAGAACAGTTTTAGTTTTAGGTTTGTTTTTTTTCAGTCACATTTTGGAAATATCCAGCATGTATTTCTGAACTCAAGTGCTCAAATCAGTGGAGCTGGGCTGGGAGGGTAAGCTTAGCATGAACCAGCTTGTGTATAACACACACACACACACACACACACACACACACACGAATGACCTGAAAGCCTTACCTGGAGTTTCTTCCTGGTACCTGGACTCCTTGTTGGCCTCCGTGGCACCTGCAGCTGTGATGTCCCCTGTGGACCTGAATGGAGTGGGTGTGGCCCCCATCCTGGACAGCCTGCCTGAGGTTTCCTCTCTTGAACTGAAGCACACACCATGATCATGTCTTAGTAGGGAACACAGCCATGATACACACAGTGCGTGTACCCGTGACTAACAGAAACAAAAGCACACACCACACCGCCTTACCTCGGCCTCTCCTTCAGCTTCTCGCTGGAGGAATGATAATCCTGGTCAGAATACTGCTGATGTCTTTCCTCAGGAGAAAAAGACCGGTTGGATTCTATTTCTGAGATATCTAGTTTCAAAACACAAAAAGTCTAATTCAGTGAAATAGGCACATACCAAAAATCACACTATTCTCTGAGCAGGAAACATGAAGGGAAACCATCAATTTAGTAGTTTTTTTCTTTTATTAAAGGAGCAAGAAAAACAAAACAAAACAAAACAAAAAAAAAAAAACCCTAATTTTCAGAGACTTAATGAACAGGCAGTCAAATTCAGAACCATACACTTCTTTCACACCACTCTGTTTTGTTTTTTTGAGACAGGGTTTCTCGGTGTAGCCTTGACTGTCATGGACTCGCTTTATAGACCAGGCTGACCTCAGACTCAACCTCAGACCAGGCTGACCTCAGACTCAGAGAACTATCTGCCTCTGTCTACCTGAGCACTGGGATTACAGGTGTGCGCCACTACGACCAGCTCATCCCACTCCTTCAAAGCTCCTTCAAAGGAGGCCATGATCCATCTACAAAGTGGTGTCCCTCTGTGTCTGCTGTAGAAACTCATTCCAGAACCACTTCCCCAGCCAAACTCAGCAGACAATTAAGTCTCTTATATAAGATGCTAAATGCTAGCCTGTACCCTATCCACATTTCCCTGCATGTTTTACCTGTAATATAGGTCATACTGCAAATGCCTTATCTACTGTGGTTACACTGTACTGTTGACAGAGTAAGAAAAAGAAACCTTAACTTTCTGGCCTCTTTTCCCCATATATTTTCAATCCACGATTGCCTGAATCTGAGGCTATAGAAACCACTCTTGCCAAACAGACCAGCACTCCTGAAATTTTAATGTATGTTCGAACCATGTAGGGATCTGGCTGGAATCCAGTTTCCTGACACTGATGCTGTACAGAGGATCACCCGCTGAACGGTCAGGAGATGAACTGTGAACTAACACAATTGGCTGCCGTGAGCTCCTTGCTTTCCCGTACTATACTCACAGTCCAGACCTACTTAGCCTTCTGAATACACTTCTGATAAACTGGAAATGACATTAACTTTCAAATCCAGGCACGTCGGTGCACACTAGGAATCTCGGGGAACTGTCTTTTTGTGCTGAGCCATCTTGCCGGCCCACAATGCTCTTTCCCCCAATAGTCTACACACTGGGCCACTGGGAAAGGCAACTGTAGGGTCTGGGATAAAGCCAGCCCTCAGGTAGCTTGTACACATGATGGACGCCCTCTCCCAAATCATCTCCCTAGTCTGCAAGTATTATAAGACAAGAGCCCACCCTCTAGTTGGCACGGCTTTTAGCATACACATGTGAGGGAGCACTGGCAACCCTTTTACTGCACTCCTCATCACGTCTCTTTTCTAAAACATCCTGCCTCTGTCTCCCAAGTGGTGGGATTAAAGGTATGTGCTTCCACAGCTGGCATATTAAGAGATTTTAACACAGATTTTTCCCAGCTTATTAAGAGATTTTAACACGGAGTTTACTCACTAGAGTTAAGATAAAGAAAGGCTTCATGAAGAAAGGAAGGCTCAACCAGGAGCAAAGGGTTTTTAAACACTTTTTGTTGTTACTGTTTGGTTTTCTTTTCTTTTTCCCTTTGTGGCTGGCCTGGAACTTGCTCAGTAGACAGTCTGACCTTGACTCTGGCTGCTGAGAGAAGGATTAAAGGCACTGGCGTGCTTGCCTTCTGTCATTCCAATGGAGCACAAGTCTATGCTTTGTGTCTGTATGAGCACTTAGCAAATGTGTAAGTGATATGTTTAGTTCATTGGACTGGTCATGCATCCTTTTTTTTTTTTTTTTTTTCTTAACTAGTAATTTTGGCCTCATAAAGTGTGTCAGAATTTCCTATTAGAAATCTAATTTCAAAAGATGCTTTAATAGACAAACAGACAAAAAGTCAAAACTACTTCTCTTTGAATCAAGGTTAGAAGGAAGGTCTCTTCGCCCCTCCAGCCGGGGGCTGCCCTCAAGCATGGCCCTCCTGATACCCAGCCCTGAACACAGGGGCCCTTCTCACCTTCTACTTCAGAGTCGCTGTCGTTTAGGGATGGGATTTTGATGAGGGTCTGCTTGCTGTCTCTCAACACCACGAGCTGCAGTTTTCCTCTAGACTTTTCTATTAACTTCCGGGCATCAGTTAAAGACATGTTCTCAGTCACAGTTCCATTGATCTGTGTATATGAAGAATGGCGATGTTATTGTCATGCAGGACAACTGGTCACAGCTAAGGCAAAACTGTTAACTTTTCCCTCATAGAACCGGAAAGAACATGCTGAGAAACTCATCCAGACTTGAGGATGATTTACTGAAAGTCAGTTATTCTTTAAATTACATGTAACATGTAAATTACATGTCCAGAACAGGCATGAGTCACACTTAGGTTCAGAGTAACCTTAGGTTACACTGCTACTCTACTTAATGTCCAAGTTCAACTCTACGGCTTGCTTTACTGCTGGAACATGCTTCCTGACTGGAAGAGGTTTTAAAAACTATCAACCATAGCCAGCCAGTGGTGCAGCACACCTTTAATCCCAGCACTAGGAAGGCAGAGGTGGAAAGATCTCTGAGTTTGAGGCCATCCTGGTCTACAGAGTGAGTTCCAAAGCAGCCAGTGCTAAGCAGAGAAACCATCTCTCAGAAAACAAACAAAGACCCTATCAAACATTGAGCAATCATAGATCAATCGTTTTCAGACTTACCTTCCCTTGGTATGGGAACAAAAATCTCAACGTTAAATCAACAGGGAGAAGGGAAAGTATTCCTTGAGGTTTTTTCTTCCTTATTAAATTAGTATAGACCCTAAGGCTTGTTTTTCCTTTTAAGTTTTTTTTCCCCCCTTGGGGGCGGGGCTAGAAAGGGAGCAGAGCTCACACCCTGGGAAAGAGTCTGGCTCCCCAGCTACATCCCTACTGTTTGTATCTGTTTGTTCTTGTTCTTTGACAAAGCTCCCCTTATCCTGCTGCTCTTTCTGCCTCTACCTTCCTCCTGGCCCCGCTGACACCAGCTCCTCTACGCTGGTGTGTGGATGTGGGATGCATGCAGGCACACACCGTTCCTCACTGCTATCTGTCCTGGTCTTCTCACCTTGAGAATTATGTCCCCCTCATGAAGGTTGCCATCTTTGGTTGCTAGTCCAGTTCTGGTCATTTCCTTGATGAAGATTTGGCTCCCCAGCCGGAGACCATACTCTGGAGGACAAACAGGGAAACACACACAATCTCAACGTGCTCAGGAAACTCAAGTCTGGCCTTGAGGACTACTTCAAACATGTATGAAAACGTCCATTTTTATATGGGATGCTCTGCTAAACTGGCCTGGAATTGAAGGGGGACATTGGAGGCAGAGTTCAATGAAGTGGGTAGAGAGAAATAGAACGAAAAAAATAAAGACAAAAAAGGGAGGAGAAAGGAAGACAGTGTTGTTAAAGAAAATGCTAACGGGTTAAACTTGGTGGAGGCTATCTGGATGTCTGATGTAAAACAGATACTTTTCAAATAAAAAGTTGGTGGCAACAATCCACTCCATCCGTCTAATAGGAAACTGTGCTGACCCTGAGGTTGCCCACAGGAAGCTGAGGACACGAGTGTGTCTGAACTATAACAATGCACACTGCCCAGGGTTTGTAAGCTGGGCAAAGCCAATCACAGCAGCACTGTACAGATGTCAGCAGCACTCTGAACTGTTCTCAGAAGAAAAAACAAAAACAGAAACACTGCAGTTAGGAGGGATGCACGTTTTTAAATATTTCACATGTTCTACACACTATTCTGACTGTATTTATTAAGCTGTAAAAAGACAGATTTTAAGCGTGAATTGCAGTGACTTTGAAAGATATCACAATTAAGCAAGCAAGCCATCACAAGGAGCCAACACATTCAATTTCTAAGTTATTATTACTAGTGTTCTCACTGAAAACTGCATACTTACAAAGCAGTCACTTTCTTCAAGAAAGAAAGAAACTTTACTTATTAGCATCTGATCTTAGGACAAAGATACAAAGTGCTTGGCCGATGTGGTCCTTGGTGGTACAGCGAACGGCTGACATCTGTAAGGCTCGAGGGCCATCAACAACTAAAAGTTCTGAGGTACAGTTCACACTCTCCTAGGGAACGCTTATCTCTCCCTCCTATGGATGACAAAGGTCTGACAATGGCTAGATAGAGCACAGCCCAGGACAGGGGGCTGACACAGCCTGATTAATTTTAGAAGTAGGAAGACAAGACCCAGGATTAGAAATGGCTCAACTCCTGTTCCTCTCCTCACTTCAGATCAGCTGAGTGAGTCCCAGCTCCCTCACTAACTCTGCTTCACAGAGCTCCTGTATGGACAGAACTAACAGCTTCACCGCACAGAATTTAATGAGTCCCGGGTGGGGTTAAGTGTGCCTGTGTCTCCCGGAATGCAGTGTAAGGGGCAAGCAGAATAAAGCAGAGCCAGCCTCCACATACATACCAAAACCCCTGACCTGTAACATAGGAATGAGGCCTCCTACCCACAGAAGTTCTTAAGGGGATTAAGTAGGAGACTATTTGGTTAGCACCAACCCCAGCCCAGAACAGAACTCCAGCCTTCCGCTTTGTTTTCTCACACTGAGAAGCACCAGGTTTACCAGCAGGGCCTATTCACACACAGACCCCTAGTCTCTGGTTCCGGGGGCAGGTAGGAGACTGAGAATTGTGTGGAGCAGAGGGGCTTCTCTAAAAACCTGGCCTTGCGACTGATACACCTAGTCCGGATCAGTGGACCCTTCTGTGTCTCTGTTTCTCCTATGGCAATGAGGAATAAATGAGCCTATGGGTGCTGGACGGTCCAGGCTGAACACTGGCAGGTGCCTGGTGAACACCCAGCGATGTTGGCAGGTACGGCTTGCATTCCCGTATCATATGTGCCTACCTTCGTTTGCTTTGCTTTTGGTCAGAAGGACCCCGATGGGCCTGTCGGGATCATGCTGGCCCTTGTGATCCTGCCGGGACCTAGGCTCAGGGCTGGGGCTGCGGGAGCGGAGGTGTTCGCGACTGTGGCTGCGCTCGTAGCGGGCCTCGGGCTGGGCTCTGCGGTCGTACGGTGGGCTGTAGCGGCCTTCGTAGTCAGGCTCATAGGCATGGCGATAGCTGCGTTCAAAGTCGCGGTCGTAGTCCCTGTCGATGCTGCGGCCACGGCTGTGGTCCCGGGACACAAAGCCGTGGTCCAGGCCGCGCTCCAGGCTCCGACCCCGGCTTCGCTCACGGCTGCGTCCATAGTCTTCGTGGTCCAGGCCGCGTTCCAGGCTCCGGCCACGGCTGCGCTCCCGCTCCCGGCTCTGTGTGCGCTGCTGGGGACGCCCCCTCTCCCTGCTGTCCTCCCAGCTCTGACTGAGCAGATCATGGCTACTGTGCCGGCTCCTCTCGCTGTAGCCGCTGCGGAAACTTCTGCCATCAAATTCATCTATCACCTCAAAACCTCGGTCATCATGACTGAGAGGAGGGCTGCCCTGGAGCGGGGCCACCTGAACCTTCCGGGGTCTCTTGACCACCTGCGCAGACAAACAGAGTAGATGCAGGACACTGCACACAGAGATGGGCGGGAGGGCAGTGGACCTGGTTCCAGTTTTGGTAAAACTGTCCTTTAGGCTCAGTGTGTGCGGGGGTGGGAGGGTCATTAAGACAAAACAAAAGACAACAACAGCAAAAAAAAAAAAAAAAAAAAAAAAAAACCTACATCCCTTAAACATCTGTATCCCTGCCAACCTTCCAAGCCTCTGTCCAGAACCAAGAACAACAAACCTCACAAAGTGAGAAAGAGAAAAACGACCACAGCTGTGGACGCAGTGGATCTGGACACCTCTATAATCGTCAAATGAAAACCCAAGAAATGAACTATTTTGAACACAGCTGGAGATACTCCTGCACATGTTACAGGAAGAGGAGCAGAAGAGGTGCCCTTCCAGACAAGAGGGGACTGAGGAGAGATAAGCAAGCACAGAGGCATGAGCACACTTGATCTGGGAAGGCTCGTCCACGCCACGTTGGGAAGTGGAGGAGCATTCACTGGGGTTCTTACATCTGTTGGCAGATGGCCCTACTCGTAGGAGACACATGCAACAGCACTGAGGTAGGGTGCAGTGGCCTTCCTCAGGGGGGTCGCTCGGATACAGCTCCACCACATCTGTAACACCAACCTAGAAAAATATCAGGGCTCCAAGAAGCACGCTGGCCCTGGGCCATGTAACTGTCAAATGCTCAGAAGAAAACGGCCATTTTCCTTGGGCAATGTTCTGGAGAGAGGGCTCAGCAGGTTAAGAGCTCTTCCAGAGTTCCTGGGTTCAATTCCCCGCAACCACACGGTGGCTCACAGCCATCGAGCATGTGATCTGATGCCTTCTTCTGGCATGCGGGTGTACATGAAGATAGAGCACTCATATACATTAAATAAATCTTTAAAAAGAAAGAAAACAAATGTTCTTGGATTAAATTCAGTTCCTCTGCAAGAACAATATGGGCTCTCAGCCACAAAGCTCTCTCTCCAGCCCCTTTATGCGCTGATGAATGATAAATATTCCTGATTTTTTTGAAGACTGTTTTATTTATTTACAGTTTGCGTGTAAGGATGCTGGCTCGCATGTACACATGCGCACCGCGTGCCACACGGGACTTACGATGGCTGCGATCTTCCCACTTTTCCTGAGCTGCTGCACGGCGAAGGAATGGAGTACATCCTCCATGGGGGTGCCATTGACCATGACCACCCTGTCATTCTCTCTGCAAACAAGAAACAAGCGTCAGTCACAAAAGCTCACCGTGGCCCATCCTGAACCCCGGGAAGAGAACAGAAGCAGCGACTGAGCCCAGAAAGCTTAGTAAGGGGCCCCGGGGTGTGGTAGCTCCCAAGTCGGGTCGACTTGGTCTGAGCACTTCAGGGGTAAGGCAGCAAGAGGAATGCAGTGACACTCCTGTGTGCCGAAGTACACAGTGAGCTGCATTTAGTGGAACCACTCAAATGAGTGTGCATCCACTTGTGCAATGTCTGGAGGGAAAGCAGTCAAAATCTTGCCTTGGATTCTCTTGTTTTGAAAAGGGTCCTGTGTAGCCCAAGCTGGCCTTTAACTCACTGTTTAGCCAACTATGGCCTTAACCTACTGATTGTTCTGTGTCTGGCTCCATCTCCTGAATGCATATATTATAAATGTACACAATCAGACCTGACTTTCTTGCCTCAAGATTCTCAAAGAAACTTTAAGATCACAGAATCCTATTACTCGGGCTCGTCCAGTTATTTCACGATTGTATATTACTCTAAGTCAAAGACTAACTTTGAAAAGACTAACAACTAATAAGATAGAAACACAGAGAATTTAAATCTCCCACAAATCTGACTTTTATACGACCTGGCTAATGTAGCCATATATTTACCTTTAGAGTCTTTCCTGAGAGGATTCAGACTCCATCTTTTAAAGTGGGGTTATCTCCTCAGAACAGAAGGAAGGCAGCTGGATAGCTTAGATCTGACTATCATGAATGTCCCCATTATTAAATTCTATTGGTGGGGGAATTGTTAGTTGAGTTTTTATTGGAGATGGTTATTCCAGATAATAAAGATTATTCCAGATCTTACCTATGCTAAGTGCTCTACTACTGAGGCACATTCCTAACCATCTTCATTAAATTCCAAAACAACATACACTAGGACATATATAAAAAACTCTTGGTAGATACTGAGAAGGGTGGAAACTGAGGTGGTCAATTCTGTCAGCTTGGTTGGGTTGAAAAGCGCTGTGAAGGTTAGCAAGGCTCACTCTTAGCTGTGTCCATGAGGATGTTTTCAAGTGAATTAAGAGGAATAGAGCCACTCTGAATGGGTGACCCCATCGTATGTGCTTGAGGAATAAAGGAGAAAGCCGGGAAGGGCAGGTGTTGTCTCTGTCTTTTCTGCTCTCTGCTTCCCAGCCACCGCGCTACTAGCTGCTCTGTTCTCCCATATTCTCCTTACTGGGACAGACAAAACCCTCTGAAAAGGTGAGCCAAAATAAATATGTGCTTCCCTTAAGTTATTTTCTCAAGAATATTGTTATAGTGAGATATGCAACAGGTTTGGAAACGAGAATGTGGCTCAGTTGCTGATTTTGTCTAACATGCATGAAGCCCTGAGTCCAATTCCCAGCACTGTGTAAACTAGGTAAGGGGCACAGGTCTGTAAACCCAGAACATGGGAAACAGAGGGGCTGGAGAGATGGTTCAATGGTTAAAAGCACTGTTTGCTCTGACTTCCATTCCTGGCAAGCACATGGTGGCTCACAAAAATCTGTAATGTGATCTGATGCCCTCTTCTAGTATGCAGGTGAACATGCAGACAGATCACTAATAAACGTAAAAAATAAATAAAACCCAGGTGTGGTGGCTCACCCCTGGAATCCCAGCACTCTGGGAGTCAGAGGCAGGTGGATCGCTGTGAATTTGAGGCCAGCCTGGTCTACAAAGCAAGTCCAGGATAGCCAAGGCTACACAGACAAACCTAGTCTCAAAAAAAAAAAAAAAAAAAAAAAAGGAATTCAAAGTTTATCCTCAAGTTTGTGGGGAACTGGAAACCACTCTAGGGTAAAGACAATGTCAATAAAGTGAGGGAGAGGGGGAATGAGGGAGAAGGGGGTCACAGAAAAGCTAAAAGATTCCACAGCTTACAAGTGATCGTTCTAACTACCTTCCTTCGAACAGGAGGACTCCACCCTATAGGAGTTCCCTTTTTCCTCTAAGTTCCCCAAAGTTTGGCAACTGCTAAAACATAATGTATTAGCTGTGACCCTACTTTTCACTGAAGACTTCAGATGTAAAGGCACACACTGTGAAAACCCCCCGGCTAGTGTCAACCTGCAGGGCTGGCAGGGCTTGGGGAGGGGAGTGAGGGCACTTACTGAAGCAAGCCATCAGCGGGTCCACCTGGGAGCACATCAGAAATGACGATGGACGTTTCCCCATTTTCAAAGTGGGGGTTGTCCCTGCCTCCCGACACTGCAATGCCAAATCCTCTTTTGGAATCCTGTTCATTGGAATTAGGGGGGAAAAATGAAAAAATCCTTCCATAAGTGGCTTTCAGGATTTATTATGAGCACTCAATAAAATAGAGGTCAAATCAATAACCAGAGACAGCCCTGGAACAGATGGGCTCACAGAAACAAATGAAAAAACAAAATAAAGCCACCCTGTGGTCAGCTGACAGGTTCCTAAAGGGAAAGCTCTCATCTAAGGGAGCAGCCTTTCAGAAGGCGGAAAAGACTGACAGCCCAAGCTGACGTTATCACAAGGGCAGGAGAAGGAAGACTGCCTGCTCTAGAGAGGGATGTGCTGTTCTGACACCAGGCAGAGCCATTCCCAGCATCCTTTGACCGGAACTGGAAAAACTTCAATAAAAACTGATTCTGGTTTTTTTTTTTTTTGTTTGTTTGTTTTGTTTTGTTTTCCAGTTTCTTTTTAAAGTCTATCTTTAGCCGAATGTGGCCATGCCTGTAATTCCAGTACTTGGGAGGTGGAGGCAACAGAATCACGAATCCAAGGCTAGCCACAACTACATGGCATATTTGGGGCTGGCCTGGACTACATGAGACCCTTTCTCAAAAAACAAACAACAGCATACAAGTACAAGAGTACATATGTGAATAAAACATTTAAATAAATAAATAAATACATACATACATACATACATACATACATACATACATACATACATAGTTATTGTGAGCCTGAAAGAGCAAAGCATTAAACCCTTCCCAATGTTCATACAATAAAGGTTTATCATCCATCACTCATTTAGGGATGCAAACATGTGAACCTAGGAAACATATAAACTTACCTCAGTGTTTAAAAAAGCTAAACCACACAACAGGGACACATGACATTATAATCCCAAATCAGGGTTGATGAAACAAAACTACACTCAGAAGAAGAGAACACCTTTATCTGAGGACTAGATGATGGGGGCCTGATGTTTAGAATGTTTACAAATACAGAGAAGTCCGGTTGTCTCCACATGGCTTTGGATTTACCAACACCTGGCACCTGGTTTTAGGCAGAGGCAGCTCCACCTTCTACAGAAAGCCTCAGGTCCCTTCTATTATCAATCTGAGGACCACAGCTCAGGGACATATGCTATGCTGGTAAAAAGGGCACATATCGGAATTAGAAAGCTGTCTGGAGTTAAGCGGGCAGGCCACAACTAACGAATTCGTGATGACTGGTCTGGATACTGAGCAGTGGGTACTGACCCAGTGATGAAGTTCTAAGGGTGAAAGAAAATTGTTCCCTTTGAGGAACTGGCCATCTTTCTAGAAAGTGACAGAACCTAGAGAGAAATGGAGCAGGATGATCTATCTCTGTGGAGCCCAGAAAATACATACTGATGCTGGCAGCTTGCTGTCATGATGAGGGAAGCTTGCTCAAATCAAGCTGACTGCTGGGAGGCAGGTTTGCCTAGAGATGCCACCCCAGGCCATGGTATGGTGTTGGCCCATGCTGCCGGCAAAGGCCATGTCTGGTCTGTAACCCTGCAGCCATTTGGATGTCCCTGGTCTGGGCTGCCACTAGGCCCATGTTAATATCTGAAGGCTGTGCAGAGCTGGCCCCGCCCCTTCGCTGGCTGCAGTCAAAAAACAAACAAACAAAAAGAAACCGACTTGATGGTATATTTAAAAGTCCAGCAGGAGAGGTGGAGGCAGGTGCATCTTTGGAGACTGCTGGCCAGCCAGACTAGACTCCCAATGACTCAAAAAGTAAACTAAAATATGCCTCAGGAAAAGCATCCAAGGTTGACTTCTCATCTCCATGGACAGGCGGTTTCTCTCCCCTCTCTCCCTCTCCAGACTCTCTCCCCTTTCTCCTTACTCCTTTCTCCAAACCTCTTGATTTCTAAGCCAGTCTTTTCAAATTTACTTTGGACTTACAAATAAAAGAGGTGGTGGAGAGGGTATAGCTCAGTGGACTGAATCAAGGACCTCTTGTGCTCATAGCATGTGACAGGGTATAAATGCAGTTCTCAGAAGAGAGGGTGAGACGGAGAGGGAAGGAGGAAGGAGCTGGGTTGTGTATGTTAGGAAATGTTACTTCAAAGTCCTCAAGCAGGCAGAGGTTGCTTCCACTCCCTCTTCCCTTCCACAGTCTGCTCTCT